>NW_006408620.1:306453-325895 GCF_000296735.1 Chrysochloris asiatica
TCATGGACTAAGAAGAGAAGGACTAAGAACTGGTGGCCAGGACCAGACTTGCAGAATGTGCCCTTTGGAGATGTAATTTATTATATATGCCTGAGTGGGTTTTTTTGTTTGTGTGTTTTTTTAAAAAAGCTGAAGTGTATAGAGAGAAATACTTTTAACTGATGGTATATGGAGGGATTATAATGAATGTAATGAAACAAGTTATATGAATTGTTGAATGTGAAACTGATGATGTGCCCTGTAAACTTTCACTCAATCCACAATAAAAGCCTTAAATTAAAAAAAAAAAAAGAAGAAGAAGACGGAAGGAATACACAGAGTCACTGTACCAAAAGCACAAAGATAGCCGAAGTGCCCATCAATGAAAGAATGGATAAACAAACTTCGGTACATACACACAATGGAATATTATGCTACCTTGAAGAACAACAAGGAAACTGTAAGCCACCACATAACATGGATGAACCTTGATGATAATATGCTGAGTGAAATCAGTCACAAAAGGACAAATATTGCATGGGACCATTATTGTAAAAACTTAAGAGAAGATACTCATACTAAAAGGTGAAGAAAAAAAATTACTTCTTGGGTACTGGTGGGGGTGGGTTGGGATGGTTTCGGGGAGGTGGAGAGAGGCGAAGGTAGAGCACATGGTAGGGTGCAGACACATCATAGTTCGGGTGCTGGGGAGGATAATACATAAGAATGGGGAGAGGTGGAAGAACAAGGTAGACAGGAACACTGAGACAGGTTTGCATGGGCTAAATGGGACAGAAGTAAATAGTGATTCATGCTCAATCTTGGAACAACAGAGTTCTGAGATACAGGGATCGAGGCATAGTCTGAAGAGGAGGAATAATAAGATGTTTGACTATCTTACGAATATTGGTTTCCCTTGCCTACTATTGGACTTCTGGTATGGCGCTGCCGGTTAATGTGGTAAACTGCAATGTCGATTTGGGCCATTAAGGCCAGCAGTTCCAACTCACCAGCTTCTCCTTGGAAACCCTGTACAGGGTTGCTATGAGTCGGATCCTGACTCGATGGCACTTAGCAACAAAGCAAGCAACTACTGTAAAATAAACGCTTGAGTGGGATAGAAAGGAATGTCGGGAAACATGACTACAGAACGCTTGTAAGCCCATCTTCAGCCTATAACTGACTGGAATACCTAAAAGGGGTTCTAGAACTTGCCCAGTGAAATAGGCATCTTGCAGATCCTTTGCAGTGTATAGGACCTTAAGTGGAATCCTCAGCCCCATCTAGAACCTTCTGAGGTGGGACATTCCCACTAGAAAGGACAAGCAGCCCAGCCTGGAACAGCTAGAACGACAGAATCGTCAAAGAAAGATCATCAGGAAAAACCCAAAACAAAAATGGCAGTATGTTTGGCTGCTACAAGAATAAGCAAGTTGTTTGCTGGAAGCAATCAAGTCCCTCAGAACAAACCCCTCTCTAATATTGACACTCAAAGGGAATACATGAGCAGACAAGCAAGCTTGCTGGCGACCACATTGGTCTACTGGTGAGTGGGAGAAAGTCAGCAATGAAGAAATGGGCTGAGTTCAACCACGTTCCATAGACTCCCATTGACCTGGAGATGAGAGAGAGAAGAGGAAGGACTGGTTGGTCCAAAGTCTGGGGATACCTGAGCCCATGGACAAGGACAGAGCCACAGAGGGCTAGAGCTGAGAGTGAAGCATCCAGCTGATAAGAAGTGAGGGGAGATGCACAAGAACACCCAAACTTGCAGATAGTACCCATTTGACCTAGCCTCGATGGCTTGATAATCAGAACAAAACAAGAGGAAGATGAAAAAAAATTTTTTATAAATGAAATGATCATAAATTGCTATGGTATGATGAACTTGCTATATATTCACAGAGGTGGTGGTAGTGGTTGTGTGCTGTGGAGTCGGTTCCGACCCATAGCGACCCTGCACAGAGTTTCGGAGGAGCTGCTGGTGATCTTGAACCGCCAACCTTGCAGTTCAAATGGCTTTGCAGTCTATCAAACAACATATTTCATTAAGAAAATCTGCTGCACACGACCTTTTTAAAGTGTTGAAGAGCAAAGATGTGTTTGCTTGAGGACTAAGGTGCGCCTGACCCAGGCCATGGTGTTTTCAATAGCCTCATATGCATGTGAAAGCTGGACGGTGAATAAGGAAGACCATAGAAGAATTGATACATTTGAGTTATGGTGTTGGAGGAGAATATTGAAAGTGCCATGGACTGCCAAAAGAAACACCAGATCTGTTTTGAAAGAAGTGCAGCCAGAGTGCTGCTTGGAGGCCAGGCTGGCCAGACTTTGCCTATCATTCTTTGGACCTATTTTCAGGAGGGACCAGTCACTGGAGAGGGATATCATGTTTGGAAGGTAGAGGGTCAGAGAAAAAGAGGAGGACCTCCTGTGACATGGACTAGCAAAGTGGCAGCAATTGTGAGGTCAGTCCAGGACCGGGCTGTGTTTTGTTCTGTTGTGCAGAGGGTTGCTATGAGTCAGCACCGACTCAATGGCACCTAACAACAACAACAACAACAATAATTTTCAGTCGATCACCAGGCCTTTCTTCCAAGGTACTCTGGGTTAGAAGCAAACCTTTAACCTTTTGGTTAGCATTATAATCCAAACCCACTGTTGTCCAGTTGATTCTGACTCATAAGGACCCTGGTGGACAGAGTCAACTGTTCCCTAGGGTTTCTGAGGTTGCAAATCCTTATGGGAGCAGACTGCATCCTCTTTCTCCTATGGAATGGCAGTGTGTTCAAACCAGTAACATACCTTTCAGTTAGCAGCCCAAAGCTCCACCCACTGCACTGTTAGGGCTCCTTGGTTAGCAGTATGCTGTTATTATTAGGTGCTGTCGAGTCGGTTCTGACTCATAATGAACTTGTGTAAGGCTTCTAAGGAGCAGCTGGTGAATTTGAACCACCAACCTTGCGGTTAGTAGTTCAGTGCTTATCCTACAGCACCACCACACCAGGACTCCAGGTTAGCAGTCTGTTGTTGTTGTTGTTAAGTGCCATCAAGTGAGTACTACCTCACAGCGACCCTGTACAAGGTTTCCAAGGAGTGGCTGGTGGGTTTGAATCACCAACCTTGTGATCAGCAGTCCACTGCTTATCCTACAGTGCCTCACCAGGACTTGAGGTTAGCAAAATTTGAAAATCTATTCCCTGAAACATTCACATTTATGGGTCTCAAATGCCTTGTTGCTGTTAAGTCGGTTCCGACTCATAGCGACCCGGTGTAGGGTTTCTATAGAGCAGCTGGTAGGTTTGAACTGCTGACCCTGTGGCTCGTAGTGCAGTGCTGACCTCACAGCGCCATGCCAGGTGTAGCAGGCACCTTCTCTGAAATATGCAGAACCGCACAGGAGCGCACTAGGACCCCTGCTTCCTCGGGCTCAAACCTCTCAGTATGGCAAGGTAAGTGAGGCAGTCACAGGTGGAGAGACAGGTGGGAGCTGTCGGGTGAGATGCGCACATGAGAGCCATGTTCTGGAACAATTGGGACAGGCTATAAAGCCAGCCTCACCCTTCAAAATCATCTGACCTGAAGTGGATGGTACTGCTTAAACTTGATTGGGAGATTTGACTGAAATAAACTAACACACCTGACCTATACGTATGTCTGTTCCCAGGAACCATCGCATCTTAGAGTCCCTGGGTAATGCAAACAATTAGCACACTGGACTGCTAATCAAAAGTTCAGACTTTTGATTCTATCCAGAGGCTCCTCAGAAGGAAGGCTTGGTGGTCTACTTCCAAAAAATCAGCACAGTTCTACTCTTGACACACATGAGGATTTGACTCAACAGCACCTGGGAAGGGGTTAATACATACGGACTGAAATATGGACTCTGGTGGTCAAAGTATGCCCACAGACAACTGATGGCGGCGGCTTTCCTTTTCTTCAACCAGTTACTATTTCTATTACAAATCCGTCTTCCCTCCCACAGAGCCTGTGGTTCCAGTTTTATTCATAGTCAGTGGATTTGGCTTTTCTGAACCACAAAGCAGGCACCATGTTATCTTCTGCTAGTGCTGAGGGAATGTGAAATTCAGGAAGCAGGAGACAAATAAGAACTACAGTATTCTTATTTGTTTTTCAGAGTCACTGAAATTCTTTTTACTTGTGCAGCCCACTCTTTTAGTGAGAAATTGGGTTGCTGATTTGTTACATTCTGAGAGCTAACCAAAGCAATTTTTCAATTAAAACCTGAAGCTGCTAACGAGAGGAAAAAGCAGAAAAATGATGTTTTCAGGACACCTACTATGCAACATAAGGCGCTCTGGTAGTATAGTGGTTATGAATCGGGCTGCTAACCTCAAGGTCGACAGTCTGAAACTACCAGCTGTTCTGCAGGAGAAAGATGAGGCGTTCTGCTCCTGTAAAGATTTGCAGCCTTGGAAACCCTGTACAGGGTCACTGTGGGTCAGAATTGACTCCATGGTACTTAACAACTACAACTATAAGATGAAGGAGCCCACCACCATTCTCACCATGAGGTCAGCAATTCAAGCCCATCACACGTTCCTCAGGAGAAGGAGGAGGTTTTCGGCTTCTGTAAAAGATTTACAGCCTTAGGAACCCTCTAGGTGGTCGCTGTGAGTCACAGCAGTTAATACCAACAGCAACCCACTGTGTAAGGGGGATTGGCACTGTGGCAGTAGCAATAAGCTCAAAACACGACCATTGTGAAGATGGCACAGGATCAGGCAGTGATTTGTTCTGTTAGGCACAGGGTCACTGTGAGTCGGAACTGACTCAACGGCACCTAACAATAGTGATGACGTAAAGAGCAGGGCTGGCTACACCTCAGTCTCTGGTCCACCAGGGGAGGGGAGGGGAGAGGCTTCGTTTTCTGGAATGAGACTTAAGGTCGCTGTCCTGATTTGGGTTCCGTAACTATTGCCCAGAAGGATAGATTTCAGTCCTAGCCATCTTTGGGAATGTCATTTTTTAAAAAAAAATAGGGTCTTTGCAGATGTAATCAGTTAAATTGAGGTGAGGTCACAGAGCAGGGGTGGCCCTAATCTACTACGGCTGGTGTTCTTCTAGGATGTAAAGAGACACACAGATTCTGAGGGAAAGGCCATGAGAAAACACAGACAGTGACTGGAGAGATGTATCTGCAAACTGAGAAAGGTGTAAGATACCCGGAAGCTGGAATAAGCAGGAAGAACCCTTCTAAACCCTTAAGAGAAAACATGGCCCTCCCAACATCTTGATTTTAGATTTCCAGCCTCCAGGATTCATTTCTGTTCTTTCAAAGCATCCAGTATGTGAAGTTTTACACAGCCCTAGAAAACGGATACAGGCCACCACACAGGCTTTGGGGTAAGGAGCTCTGGTAGCGTAGTGATTACAAATCAGGTTCTGAGCAGTTCAAAACTACCACCTGTTCCACGGGAGAAAGATGAGGCTTTCTGCTCCCGTAAAGATTTATAGCCTCGGAAACCCTGTGCAGGGTCATTGTGGGTTGGAATTGACTCGACAGCACTTAACAACGACAACAGTGTATATCAGAGGCAATCCTAGGGTGCCCAGTGAGAGAGTAGGAAGGGGGCAAAGGCGCTCTTAAAACATAGGAGAATGAAGCTGCAGGTTGCAGCCAGGGTTCCATCCCACACGGGTCACCTCAGAACGGGGGTCAGAACAGACCCACCCCACTGCGGAGAAAAGAAGCCACAAGCCTACCCTCAGGCCACACAATCTAACCCTTAGATGTTCCACAAACAAAGGTTCCCTTTTCTGTCACTGTGACTTTGTGTACAAGTGGGAGAACCACGCTTTGTTCCCCCTAATCTTTTCTCTTTCCACTTCTCACCTCAACAGTTTCCTTCAAGTTGGCTCTGACTCACCATGGCCCCATGTGTTGGGGTACAACTGAGTTCTGTAGGGTTTCAATAGTGGATTTCTGGAAGGAGATCCCCAGGCCTTTGTTCCAAGGCCACCAACTGTCAATCTTTTGGTTACATACATACATACACATACACACACACACAAACCTATTACCATAAATTCAACTCCAACTCATAACAATCCTGTATAGAGTTTCTGAGGCTGTAAATCTTTACGGGAGCAGGAAGCCTCATCTTACTCTCATGGAGAGGGCTAGTGGGATTGAACTGTCAACTTTGTGGTTAGCAGTCCAGCGCATACCCTACAGCACCCCCAGGGATCCCTTTTTGGTTACCAGCTCAGCATATTAACCCCCAACTTGAAAAAGAACCCATCTTCTTTCTGAGCCATGTAACTTCCTTCAGAAGCTACACAAATCACCTTCCCTCGCCCAGCAAAATGACTCCATTCAATTCAATTCAATTCTCCACACTTGCAAAGTGTTTGAGGAAGCAATCTGTCTCAGCTGTTGTGTTTTTAACACAAGCCACGTTTACTAAATGGTAACCAAAAGTGTAAGGAACGTGGCCACAGTGCAACCCGGGCATCAGGGGCAGAATTTCCACACAACAGCCAGCCAAGAAACCAGGAAGTGGCGCACACTCTCCCCAGCAGGGAGCAGAGCCCCTTACACAGAAAGGAAGTGAAGACAGGGGGCCCCAAGGCTGTTCCCACAGGAAGACTGGTTGTAGAAAAACACCAGCATAGTCTGGGTGCCGAGAAATCAGAACTGAGAGATGTTCTAGAGGTTTCGACCACTAGGACAGCTCCCCTGGATGAGTATACAGCAGCTTTTGAACACATTCAGGGCTTTGGTCTTATTCATACTCAGGCACTGATGGTTCCACAGAAGAATTCATCTCTTCCCTGTGGGAGACCTGAGTTCAATTCCTGGCTAATGCACTTAACGTCTGCCAGTGAGTGGCTCATGTGGTGCTGTGTTGTTGAACAGGCTTCAGCGGGGCTCCCGGACTAAGACAGATAGGGAGAAAAGTCTGGCAACTCACTTCTGAGAATCCACCAATGCAACCCTACAGATCACAACGGTCCCATCCCCAGCAGTGATGGGGGTGACACAACTCAGTGGCCAACAACAAAATCTTTTCCAAGCCAGTATGTGGCCAACCAGTTTAGCCAACATGTTTGATCCTTGGTATTGAAAAACAGATTTTTTTTTAAAGTACATTTGCCCCTTTTGCTGTCGCCAAAAGTCTGATAACTCTGTAGTGATTTCTTATTACGGTAAAATACATAGAGACGGAACACAAGTAGTGAAGCTATCCCTCAATAATGGATCCAACGAAGGGACGGACATGTGTTCTCGGGAACAGGGTAGCTGAATGCTGGTCCTCATCGAGCCAAGTTGTTAATTAGTTCCATCACAATTGTGTTGTGTAACTCTCGCTTCTATATGTTAATCATCAAAGTAATGGTAATACAAATTGGAATACAGTTCCATGAGAGGAAAAGAAAACACTGCACTCCTCATTAAATCACAGATCTTACAATCTGATTTTTTAGTTCCAAAGATGACCTTATAAACTTGTTTTGTAATTGGGAAAAAAAAAAAAAAAGCTGATGGTCTGCATTGTAAACTTTAACCCAATTCACAAATTTAAAAATTTTAACAAAAAAGTCAGTACCAAGTGAGCTACTCTCCTTGGATGCAGTGGGATGTGGGAGCTCAGTACAGTGTGCTTAGAGCTGTAATCACACTTGTTCAGACAGAGAAACTGACACCCTGAGCGGCAGAGTCAAGAGTGGCACCTGAATCTTCTGACTTTCTCGTCCCCGTGATCCTACCAGAGGAACGGTACCATCACTGGGTCCCCTTCCCATGGCACTGCACAGAACTGAGCCTCTTCTCAGCCTTCCCAAGGACAGACTTCTGAAGACACATAGCTTGAGCTATAACCTGGAAAGTACACACAATCCCTTTGTCTTTCTGTGGTATGTCTACACTAGATACTCCCTTGGGCCTGATTTCTACAAATCATATCCAGGAGCATGTATCACAATGAGAAAACCTTTGGAGACCAGTGATTTTTACACCCAAAGCTAGTAACAGTGGATGCCAAGGGAGAATGCTCTGTGAAAGTAAGTGGAGGAAACTTTCCAATGCCAATCACCCAGCCCAGGAGATACGGCTGCTCTCAGAAGAAATTCCATGGGTCTTTGAATTTGGCTGTGGATATTGCATGATGGACAGAAAGAGTGAGTAACAAGCCTTTTGGGAGAAAAATGCTTTCATACTGATCCTTTTCCAGTTTGGTTCTTCACTCCCTTTCACAAAGAACAAAGCTAGTCTAATCACTCTGGAAAACAGTGTGGCATTTCCTCAGAAAGTTGGAAATAGAAATACCTTATGATCCAGCAATTCTTCTACTTGGTATATATCCACAAGAAATACGAGCCAGAATACGAGTAAATATATATATATATGCACACCAATGTTCACAGCAGCACTATTTACAATAGCAAAAAGATGCAAACAGCCTAAGTGCCCGTCCATGGAAGAATGGATAAACAAACTGTGGCACATACACACAATGGATTATTACGTTACTTTGAAGAATAACAAGGAAGCTGCAAGCCACCGCATAACATGGATGAACCTTGAGGACAGACATTACGCTGAGTGAAATTAGTCACAAAAGGACAAATTATTGCATAACATCATTATTATAAAAGCTTAAGAAAAAATACCCATACTAAAAGGCAAAAAAAAAAAAAAAAAATTGTTGGTTACCAGGGGTGGGAGGGAGGGGACAGCAGAGCACAGGGTAGGGGATAGACACATCACAGTTTGGGCACTGGGGAGGGCAATACACAGGAAGGGGGAGGGGAATGGAAGAACAAGGTAGATAGGGGAACACTTGAAAATCTTGAAATACATCTGCAGATTTCATAAAACACCCTACGTAGCACAGATCTACTCCGACACACACGGGATCACCATGAGCCACAGCCTAAATCTATAGGAAATTTAATGTGGTTGGAGCATTTATATTAAGTTATAGCAATTTTTAAAACTTCATTTATAATTATACATAATAAAGGAAAAAATACTGACTTTGAAGAGATTTCTGATTAAGGCTAGGGAATAAAAGAACATAATATTAAAAAAAAAAAAAAAAAGGCATTTCTCTAAACTACAAAACAAATGAATACAAAGAAAGAGCTTTAGGCAAATTGAAAATTTTCTAATATTTTACTTCTTACTATTGGAAATTTCTGCCTACCACCCCTAACTCAAGAAGCTATTTTCTTGGATGATTTAGGAAGCAATTTTTCCTTTAGGGATGGCATTCAATTTATGAACACAGCTTATGTTCTGCAGGTGAAGAAAATATTTTATACAGCATGATTCAGGGGTTAGAATGAATTATAATGGGTAGAGTTTGGTACCCTCACAGAATCATACCTGTGGTATTAAAGGGCTAGTTCCAAGTCACAAGAAAAAAATAACAGTTAAAACTCACCTGGTTTAGGTGCTGGAGGATCAACGCTGGACTACGAACCACAAAGGTCAGCGGTACAAACCCCCAGCTCTTCCCTGGAAACCCCGTACAGGGTCACTATGGGTCGGAATTAACTCCAAGGCACTTAACAACAACAAAGCTCACCTGCTGCTTAATTCTATCGAACCATCTCAAGGTTCACCTGGTCAACTTGAACTATGTTCTGGTGGGGAGGCTAGAGCTCTAGTTCAGAGACTCAGTGGAAATCTTGAATGGTTTTCAGACTAGGCCTTATGTTTTCTCCTCCCATGTCTTGTAGAAATAAGGCCCAGAGAGAGATGGAAATTTAGAAGCGTTAAAGTGCCTGGATTTCTGGTGTATCCACTTTAGAATGGGCCTCAGGTGTGTGTAAATTGAAGAACTGCAGCACCCTGAGCCCAATTCACAGTAAGCACAACAATGTTGTGGTTACTAAGGACAAGAGTTCAAGTTCAACATCTACATTTTGAAATAACTTTGATACATAGATTTTGGTTACACTTAATATCATTATTTGTTGTCTGTGGACCATCTATTATTCATCCCCAAAGACAAAAATTTAAGTGTGCTTTTAACGTGCAGATTCAGAATCTTTGTGTATGTACTTTGATGATTTTTATGAAAACCACTGTATAACTTTCTTTCTAGCATTACCCACTTATAGATCAATTTTTCAGCCATTAACTTTCAATAAAAAGTGAAGAGGAAAAGTAATAGTAGAATCCCCACCTTCTGGCTCTCATAATAGAAGCTGCCCTGGAAGCTGTAAGCTACCTATCCTCCCCCCTTCCCCCCCATCCGCCTCGCTATTTCTGTGATTTCCCAGAAACATATCTATAGGCCTTCTATTCCCCTTTCACTTAGTAATATCAGATCTACTGAACTTATTCATAGCTAAGTCAAACTTGGGAGATAAGATTATGATTGCATGCAGATTTAATGACATTTTAACAAGGAACAAAAGGCTAGAATAAATATAATAACAGTAGTTGTGGATTTCCATGTTTTAGCTGGTAAAAGGGAACGTTATAGTATAGTCTCACCAATATAAATATCCTTTGTTCACACAGGCAATGATGGCGAATGAAACTTCTCATGGATTTGATCAATAAGACTTTCAACCCTCACATTCTGATGACCTCAGATGTGATCTACACATTTCCTCCTGGCTGACAAAATAAATTTGTTATTTTCCTCTCAAAAAAAAAAAAGGAACAAAGCTCGTTGTTATGTTGAAAATATCCCATAAACATGTTTTGACTGTCATGGTAAACAAACAAAAGCTTTATTTATTTATTTTTCCCTTTCATTAAAAAACAAAAATGGGACATTGGAAACTGAGAGCTTAGATTCCTGGGTCTGACCAACATCAAGCAAAGTAACCCCAGAGGAAGACGGCACAGCTGATGCAGATAATGAGGTTGATGTCGAGAAGGGTTTTCACGAAGGGCTTTTCTTCCAAGGACGCTAGGGCAGGTTCCCCTTTGCTCGTGGGCTCTTCCTTGTCCTTGCCCGCCATTCCACAGAGCCACAAGATGGCTTTCACCACTTTGGACTGTTTTGGGGTCACATCACCTAAAAAGAACCACGCAAAGAAAGGTGATGGAAATGGGTCATTTCGCCTGTGGGAGTGTTCTGTGTGATAAGTACTTTCTGTACCTTCCTTGCCTAATTCTGAAAGATGGGTATTTTTTCAGGGTGTTTCACCATTTTCAGATGAAGAAATTGAGAGGCTTATAGGGTCAATGAACCTGAGCTGTTCACTACAGTTTACACACAGCCGGAAGAGAGTGGCAGAGGCGGACTTAGGAACTGCCTTGACCTGATTCTGCTGTGACACATTGCCCTCCTGGAAACTGAAAGGAAACGAGCACACGTGTAGGAAATGTTCTCCACTCAGAGATGGAGCAGCAAACTCAAATGTCTACAGAGCATGACAAATGTGTGTGTCATTGTTGATAAGTGTCGTCCAGTTGGTTCAACTCACAGCAACCCTGTTTCCAAGGAGTAGCTGATTGGTTTTAACTACTGATTTTGGAGTTGGTAGTAAAGGAGCTCTGATAGCGTAGTGGTTACAAATCGGACTGTGACCCTTAAGTCAGCAGTTCGAAACTACCAGCTGTTCTGTGGGAGAAAGATGAAGCTTTCTGCTCCCATAAAGATTTACAGCCTTGGAAACCCTGTACAGGGTCACTATGAGTCGGAACCGACTCCACGAGACATAACAACAAGTCTAATGCTTATCCTCCAGTGCTACACCAGGACCAAAAGTGGTGTCTAGGGGAACAGATTTGTATATTAAGCATATCAAAATAATCTTAGCCTCTCCCCATCCCCCAAAAATGCTGTCTTATTTTTATTTAATCACATAGTCTGTCCTTCAGTTTCCCACTTTAAGTTGACTTGAGTTCATGTCTACAATTACCAAACATGTACAAAGAAAGAAAGCAAGCTCTGACAACCTACAGCCTCCAAGTCCTGGCGACAATGGGGACTTATCGGGCCCCTGACTCACTGGCGGGCCTACCTCAGGTCTAAGGAACAGCTGCTTTGCGACTCCAGACAACTTTTACCACATAGACACATGATCTCAGTGTTGCCATCTATTCCCATTTTTCAAGTGAAGATGAAAATCTGGATTTTTACGTGAAATCGCCCAATCTTTAAATATTAACTGACATTGTATTCAAACAGTAGATGGGCAAAACCAAAGTACAACCGTAAGCTGCCAGCTTGAAACCATTAATGTAGAGAATACTAATGGCTCCAAGCTACTTTGTGAGATTGCATGAAGATTAAATGAACTGTATCTTAGTAAGCATCTAACAAATATTACAGTGCTGGTGTGGAGCAGTAGGGAAAGCACTGCACTGCTAACCACAAGGTCAGTGGTTCAAATCCATGAGCCACACCTCAGAAACCCTATGCAGGGTTGCTGTGAGTTGGAACTGACTCCAAAGCACTTAAAAACAACAACAACAACAAAACTATCTGCTACAGTTGCCCATTTGGAAGGAGCTCTGGTAGCATAGTGGTTACGAATCAGGATGCTAATCTCATGATCAGCAATTCGAAACTACCACAGGAGAAAGATGAGGCTTTCTGCTTCCGTAAAGATTTACAGCCTTGGAAAGCCTATGCAGGGTCACTATGAATCGGAACCAACTCCTCAGCACACCACCACCATTGCCCATTGGAGGCTTCTGTTGAAAGTTAGTAGAGAATTTCTTGGGGTATCTATTCCAAGTCCACCCCTTTTTCTGACCCACAATTTGATAGAAATATTTCCCCTGAACCACATAATGTGTCTTGAGGCTCTGACTGTAACCAAGGAGAGACACAACTCACAGCTGTGTGTTCTGGGCATGTTTTCTTGAACAGTCTCAAGCTGGATGCTGGTGCCGCTACCCTCCAGGGTCCCATTCCGAGGAAGGGTAGAAGGCAGAGGCGGTTCCTTCCGGGCCACAGGATCATGACGAGTAAACCAGGTCAGGCGACTGACCTGAGGAGCAGAGATGAAAAGTGAGGGAGAGGGGCTGCCACCCGTTTTTCCCATCTTCAGCCCCACCCCAGAACCAGCCTTCACATCTCCTCAGTCTCCTCTTCTCACCCCACCATCCAGCAAACTTCAGTTCCTTGCGTTCTTAGAAGTTAGGGTCATTTCTCCCATCCAATACTCTGCCTAATTTTGGGACCTAACCTTTCCTCATTCTAGTCTCTGGGCTTATCCTAAACCCTAGGGTATCATGGGATCTGAGGGTCGGCCATTTAGCTCATCCATTCCTCTGGATTGAATTGATGCACATAAGCATTTATCTTAAAACTGCCTTGATCAATGGGAAAAGAAGAAGAGAAGAAAAAAAGAACTTTACTAAAATGCTGGGACAAAAATGCTTCTGTTTTTGCTTAGTGAGAATAAGTACCAGTGTATTTCTAGAAGCCCAAGGATGGAATATGCATAGAAGAGACAGATGGACTCTGATGACCTGTTCAGAGGTTTGAATCAAACTGAAGGCAGACCAGTTGGCATGGAGTAGATTTTGACTCAGGAACACACTATATGTCCAGAGGGTTTGCAAAAGGCTGATTTTTCAGAAGTAGATTGGCCTTTTTTCTAAGGATCTGTTGAAGGTCTCAGACCTCCAACCTTTCAGTTAATAGCCAAATGCATTAAATATTTGCACTACCCAGAGTCTCTGTCCTATGTCAAACTGTCCCTAAATCTTAATCCTGGATTGTTTAGCTTTTTAAACAATTAATTCTTTTTGCTTAAGCCAGTCTAAATCAGTGCTCTGTCAGTTGCAACCGAGACAGTTGGAACACAAATGTAATCAGACACACGGTACCAGCTCCTTGGAGGGCGGCTCTGTGAACCAGCTCACGATGGACACAGTGAGCAAGGTGACCACAGACAGGATGATGGATAAGTAGAGGTAGTGGACATCCTTCACCACTGCTGGACGCTCATCTGTCTGGTCACACAGAGGCTGCACATAAATAAAGTCCAGGACCAGCCTAATCAAGCCTATGGCCAGGCCCACGATCAAGCCGGAGAAGGCACCCTGTGGATAAGAGCACAGCCGTCTCAGAGACGTCAAGCGTGAAAGGGCTGCCCGCTAGGGTCTCCTGAAACTTCCAGAAGTTGTCTCAAGAGTTTCTTTCTTGTGACAGTCACTGCTGGGACCACTGATCCTAGGAGTATTAAAATTGCTTATTTGCATATCTTTAACATACAATTAATCATTTACATATAATTTTCGCATTCCCTGTTAATTCTATTTCCCTGTTTACTGATGAAATGTATCAGAATACTTCAGAGAACACCCACTGCTTTTTATCAAAGGTCAAGTAACTGTGCTTCTAGTATCTTCTTCCACAAAACTTCCCCATCCCCACCAACGCCTGGGTCAAACCCATCCTCAGATCTCTTCTCTAGTACCCTTCAACTCCCATCCTTTCCTAACCCTCATGGGCTGAATTGGGAGGCAGTACTTGTGGGGGACTGATCAAGGGCTACCTTTTCATTGGTCCGCTTCCAGAAACATCCCATGATGAAGACCACTGCTACAGGCGGCTGCAGGTAGGAGCTGATGGACTGAATGTAAATGAAGAGTTGGCCCCCCTGGCTGGCCTGAACCACAGGGATCCACAGGATGGAGACCAGCACGAGCAGCAACACAAACACTCTGGTGCCAGTGAGAGAGAGTTCCCCCCATTAGTGCCATCATCTTCCCTGAGGCCACGTGCAAAGATGGCCTAGACACTCTGCTTTCATTTTTACAGCTTTATTAGGTATAAGTCATGTTCCATAGCAGTCACTTAGTTTGTGTTTGTTGTAATTAACAGCCACTGAATCAGGCCCTGACTCATGGCGACTCCACGCACTGCAGGACCGGACCATTATGATCCATTGGATTTTCTGACTGGAGTTGCCCACCTTCTGGCTGCTTTTGTTTTTTTCTTGGGGGGCGGGGAATTATTATTATTTTTTTATTATTTTGTTGATTACTGGGGGTATATGGGGTGGGGTGAGAGGAGGAAAGAGAAAGTGGAGCGCAGGGTAGGGAACAACCACAGGATAGTGGAGCACAAGGCAGGGAACAGGCACAGGACAGCTTGGGTGCCGGGGTTGGGGGCATACACTAGAAGGGGAAGGGAAAAGGAAAACAAGGTGAATGGGAGACTAGCTAGACAGGTTTACATGGGCTAAATAGGACAGAGGTAAATAATGATGTAAGCACAACCGTGGAACAACAGAGCTGGGGGATACAAGGATGGAGGCATGGTTTGAATGGGTAAAAGTGGGGAAATGATGTTAAGATGCTTGCCTGTCTTTTGAATCTTGGTTTCCCTTGCCTACTACTGTAAAATAGACACTTGAAGGGGAGAGAGAGGAATAGCCAGAAACATCACCATAGAAAGCTTTCAAGTCCATCTTTAGCCTACAACGGATTGGAATACCCAAAATGGGGCTAGAACTTGCCCAGTGAAGGAGGCTCCCAGCAGAGCCTTTGCACTGCGCAAGACCATAGGTGGAATCCTGATCCCCGTCCAGAATCTTCTGAGGTGGGACATCTCTACTTGAAAGGACAAGCAGACCAGTCTGGAGCACCAGCTTCTTCTCGTAAATCCCATAGAGCGTCGCTATGTATCAGAACTGATTGACGGCACTTAACAACAAAGTGTATTTTGGTGAATCCCCTTGTCATCTGACGTCGTCACTGTCCTAGTCATCAAGGCTGCATCATCTTCTTTTGAGTGATGGTTTTATTGGAGGCTTGCTTTTCCCATGATGGTGGGGTCTCTATGTGGCCACTCTACTGGGACCTGGCTTCCGAGCTGACCACTTCCGTGTCGGTAGGAAATCTGGCTGCTTTTGTTTTGAGGGAAGCATCACTAGGCTGTTTTCAGGGAAGTAGATCACCAGAATATTTTTCCTAGTCTGCCTCTGGAAAGCTCCACTACTGATTGGTAGGTGGCAGTTTGTACCTGAAGTGCATAGGCTGGGAATCAAACCCAGTGCCCTGCATGGAAAGTAGGAATCCCACCACTGTTCTCACTGTAAATATTGTTGATATTGCTAAGTGCCATCAAGTCACTTACGACTCATAGTGACCCTGTATAGGATTCCCAAGGTGAGTTTGAACTGCTGACCTTGTGGTTCAAACTGACCTTGTGGTCCAGGGCTTATCCTACAGCGCCACGCCAAAATTCCCACTGTAAGCATACAATTCAGTAATCTTCAACAGATTTATACATTTGGACAACCATCACTGCACTGCAGTTTTAGAACATCCATCATTCCAACGAGTTTTCTTGTATCAGTTTGCAGTTATTTCTACCCACCCCTTCCACACACACCCCGTCACCACAAGCAACCACAGATCTGGTTTCAGTCTCTATTTAAATGTTATCAGTTTATATAAATGGCATCATACAAGTGTGTAGTGTTTTGCCCATTGAAGCAAAAGCTTTCACTCAGCATAAGGGTTTTGAGGTTCACCCATGTCATAACATTGAATCCTGGTATGGCATTGGAGGATAAACACTCAACCTCAAGGTTCGTTTAAACTGCAAAGTCAGTGGTTCAAGCTCACCAGCTACTCCTCGAAAACTCCATACAGGGTCACTATGAGTGGGAACCAACTCAGCGGCATACAACAACAACAACAACATGTAATAGCTTAAACAAAACCATAGATGAATTGATGTATTTCAGTTATTGTGCTGGAGAAGAATATTAAAAGTACCATGGACTACCAGAAGAACAAACCAATCTGTGTTGAAAGAAGTACAACCAGAATGACCATTAGAAGTCAGGGTGGCTAGACTTTCTTTGTCTCTCATACTTTGGGTCTGCTATCAGGAGGGACCAGTTCCTGGAGGACATAATGCTTGGTAAGTGGAGGGTCAGGGAAAAAGATGAAGTCCTCCAAGGAGATAGATTTGCACAGTGGCCACAGCAATGACTCAAGTGTAACAATAGTTGTGAGGATTGCACAAGACCAGGCAATGTTTCATTCTGTTGTATGTAGAGTTGCTATGAGTCGGAACTGACTTTACAGCACCTAACAACAACAACAACAACATGTCTTAGCTTATATCAGTATTTCGTTCCTTTTCACTGTGGACAAGTCATCTACACATCATGTATCCTTCATTGGTTGATGGACATTTGAATTGTTTCTACTCTTTGACTATTGTGAATAACACTCTTCTGAGCATTTGCTTATAAGTCTTTGTTTGAGTGGACGTATGTTTTCATTTCTCTTGAATATATATCCAGTGCAATTTCTTCTGGTAGCGTAGTGGTTACGAATCGGGCTGCGAACCTTAAGGTCAGCGGTTCAAAACTACCAGTCACTCCGCGGAAGAAAGATGAGGCTTTCTACTCCCGTAAGGATTTACACCCTCGGAAACCCTGTACAGGGTCGCTATGAACCGACTCGAAGGCACTTAACAACAACAACAACAACGGTAAGATTGGACTCCTGGTGTGGCGCTATAGGACTAGTACTGGACTGAGAACCACAAGGTCGGCAGTTCAAACCCACCAACTGCTCCTCAGAAACCCTAGGGTCACTATGAGCCAGAACCAAATAGAAGGCACTTAACAACCACAACAATGGTAAGATTATATTTAACTTTTAAGCAACTAAACACCTACTTTCTGAAGTGATTGAGCCATTTTACATTTCCCTCAGCAGTGAATGAGATTTGCCATTTCTCTACATTGTCGTCTGCTTTTTTGATTACACCCATTCAAGTGACTATTGTACATCATTGTAGATTTAATTTGCTTTCCCTCATAACGAACGATGTTGAGCATCTTTTCTTGCACTTATGGCACTTAATACCTTCTTGGGTAAAATACCCAAATATTTAAATTTTTTTTGTCCTGCTTTGAACTTTAAGAGTTCTTCTTACACTCTCCATCACTCGTGTGTCAGTTTGTCGTGCTGTGGTAGTTTGCGTGTTGCTGTGATGCTGGAAGCTATGCCACTGGTGTTTTAAATGTCAGCAGGGTCGCCCACGGTGGACAGGTTTCAGCAGAACTTCCAGACTAAGACAGATTAGGAAGAAGGAGAGACAGACTACTTCTCAAGGGCTAGACACTGAAAACTTTATGGATCGCAGCAGAATGTTGTCTGAATATTACTGGAAGATAAGCCCCTCGGGTTGGAAGATGCTTGAAATCCAACTGGAGAAGGGATGCCTCTGCCAAGGTGTCTCTGTCACCGCTTCTCTAGGTAGAGCTCTCACACTTCACTCATGCTCTTCTGACATTTTGCTTGATGATGATTTCTGAATTCTGTTGGATCACCTTTCTTTGTAATGAGCACAAATATGGATGTCTTCCTTTCTGTCGGCCAGGTAGCTATCATAGGTGAGTGAGGACCTCAAAGCACTGCATCCTTTTCTTGAAACATCTCAATCGCTGCAGTCTTGTTCTTCACCAATGCCTTCAGTGCACCTTGGACTTCTTCCTTCAATACCATCAATTCTTGATCATATGCTACCTTCTGAAATGGTTCAATGTTGACCTATTCTTTTTGGTACTCTGTTACTGCCATCTTGTTTTGATGTTTTCTGTGCCATACAGTATCTTGCCATAGAATCCTTTAGTACTGTAACTCTAGACTTGAATGTTTTATTTAGTTATTTCAGCTTGCAAAAATCTAAGCACGTTCTTCCCTTTTGGTTTTCTCATTCCAGGTGTTTGTACATTTCATTATAATACTTTGTCTTCTCAAGATTCACCTTGAAATCTTATATTCAGTTCTTCTACGTTATCATTTCTTCCTTTTGTTTTAGCTACTGCATGTTCAAGAGCAATTTTCAGACTCTTTTGACATCCGTTTTGATCTTCCTTTCTTGTCTGTCTTTTTAATGAACTTTTGCTTTCTTCATGTATGATATCCTTGATGTTATCCCACAACTTGTCTGGTCTTCAGTCATTAGTGTTCAGTATGTCAAATCTATTCATGTGATGATCTCTAAATTCAGGTGGTATATACTCAAGGTTAATTTTCTTCATTTTCAACTAGAACTTGCATAAGAGCAATTGTTCTGTTCTCAGTCAGCCACTGTCCTAATTCTGATTGATGAGATTGAGCTTTTCCATGTCTCTTTCCCCAGATGTAGTTGATTTGATTCCTATACATTCCACCTATGACATCCACATGGATAGTTGCCACTTAAGTTGTTGAAAACAAATTATTTACAATGAATACATCATTGGTCTTGCAAACTTCTGTCATGTGATTTCTATTATCATTTCTGTCTCCAAGGCCATATTTCCAACTACTGGTCCTTCTTTGTTTCCAACTTTTAAATTCTATACACTAGCAATTTATCAATGCATCTTGATTGCATGTTGGTAAAAATCTTCAGTTTCTTCATCTTTGGCATTATTGATTGTTGTTGTTGTTGTTGTCAGGTGCCATCAAGTCGAAGCCGACTCATAGTGACCCCATGCACAGCAGAACGAAACAATGCTCGATCCTGGGCCAACCTCACCACCGCTGCCAC
>NW_006408620.1:328090-344162 GCF_000296735.1 Chrysochloris asiatica
GTGTATAGTCGTCTCTTATGCTGTCTAAAGAAGGTATTTGAAATAAACAAATCATTTGTCTTGCAGAAATCTATCATTCGTTCTCCAGCATTATTGATAGGTGTGTAAATTTGGTAATAGTCATGTTAACTGGTCTTCCTTGTAGGCATATGGTTACCATCATATCACTAACAGCACTGTACTTCAGGATAGACCTTGAAATGTTCTTTTTGACAATGAATTTGATGCCATTTCCCTTCAATTTATCCTTCCCAGCATAGTAGACTGTGTGATTATAAGATTCAAAATGGCTAGTACCAGCCCACTTCAGCTCACTAATGTCTAGGGTACTGATCATTATGCATTCCATTTCATTTTTGATGACTTATAGTTTTCCTAGATTTATACTTTGTACATTCCACACTCTGATTATTAATGTTTGCAGCTGTTTCTTCTCATCTGAGCCAGGCCACATAAGCAAGTGAAGATGGAAACGTTACTCCAGCCCTGTCATTAAGGTCAACTCTACTTTAGGAAGGAAGAGTTTGTATTTCGGAGGGGCTCATCTCTGGCATTATATCGGACAATGTTCTGTTGCTTTTCATAAAGTTTCTACTGGCTTTTTTTTTTTTTTTAATGGTTCTCCTTCCTAGTCTGGGAGCTCCAGTAGAACCTGGCAACTATGGTGACCCTGTAGTATTTGAAATACCAGTAGCATAGCATCTACATTACAGCAACACCCAAGTCACCACAGTAGACAAACTGACAGATGAGTGGTGGATCAGACATATTGTTTGCAATATTTTTGTCTTTTTATTTTCCTAGTGGTATCTTTTGAAGTACAAAATTTTTAAATTTTAATGAAGTACAAGTTGTCATTTCCCCCCCTCTTTTATAGATTATGTTTTGGTGTCATATCTAAGAATTCTGTCTTGAACTCAAGGCTAAGACAATCCTTAAAAAAAAAAAAAAAAAGCCCACTGCCATTGAGTCGATTCCAACTCATCACGACCCTGTATAGGGTCTCAAGGCTGTAAATCTATACGGGAGCAGAAAGCCCCATCTTTTTCTTGCTGAGCAGCTGCTGGATTTGAACTCAGGACATTGGGATATGCAGCCCAGTGCTCCACAGGGATTTTCAGAGTGTATCCACTCCAGTTGGCATTTACATATCATTTACATGCAGTTTATATGCCACTCATTTGGGTCATTTCTGTTTCCCCATTTGACTCCAGAACATTGCAGAAGGCTTGGTTTGGAAATCCCAAAACCCCTTGTCTCTTTTATTGAGCGATCAATCCCTCAGGTCTCAGTCCCGGTTAGTGCCCCGGGCTCTGAATCCCTCAGTCTCCTGACTCCCACCTCATAACGCTCCCTCACTAGGGTGATAGCTGCCTCACAATTTATCTTTCTCCTCTAGTGCTTCCATGCGGGCAGGAAGAGACTTTTTGTTTTACTTCACTGATCTTTCCTAAGCTAACTGGAAAAGTTGTGGATGTACTTTGCTCTGTGTGGATTCTATTCTTTCTCTCCTGACTAGCTGACCTTTTCACTCCCTGGCTCCTCCACCCATCAAAGCCTTACCTGCCGACAATCATGAGCTCTTTCTCAGATGCCTGAGGTCGGATATGATTCCAGAGGTCCATGGTGAAGATACTGCTGGCACTGTTAAAGATGGAGGTGAGGGAAGACATGAGCGCAGCTACCATCACAGCCATCATGAGCCCACGAAGCCCTGGGGACAGAAGGGAGGTCTCTGGGCCTCAGGCATTTCCTGTCAACAGCTGCTGCCTTCACTCAGGACCCCATTATCCCAGGCTCAAGACTGCTGACCCAGTGGGTTCAGCATGAGGAGACAAAGCATAAAGACTGGAAGCAGCTGACTGAGCTTCAGAGAGGCGGCGTGGTCAGAGCCCGCTGGGTAGCCAAGGCCTGGGCTATATCTGGGGGTCCTGACTCTGTGGCTTAGCTGGTCAGTCAGATACCATGCCCTCCAACAGCTCTCCCATCTTACCCCTTCCTCAGATCAGAGCCTAGCCAAATCTTTTCTGGGGGTTTCTGGGGGCTTGATTGAAGGAAAAGGGGGCATTACCTGTGGGCAGAAGTTCCAGCACTAGTTTGGGATATGCGATGTCAGAGCAGCCAGAGGGGTTGCTACAGACCTTCTTGCAGATTTCTGGATCTGCGCAAGCCACTTGGTCTGTAGAGAAAACAGAGTTCCAGTGCTGAGAAGACAGACCCTCAAAAGCCTAGGCCTAGCTACACATGACCTGCACAGACCAGTACCAGGAGCCAGGGTGATTGACAAGAACTCCAGGGACCAAGCTTTGTCCTGTCTGGAGAGCAAGACCCTTGCAGCGGGCCTCCTAGTCAGCACACCAGTACCCTTTTATCCTGCAGTGGGCAGGACTGGGTAATGGGTAAGAGTAGGGTTTGGGAAATAACACACATGTCTATCCGCAGGATAATGAATAAATAAAATGTGGCATATTCACATAATGGAATAATTATTACACAGCAAAAAAGAAAAAAAGGTATTACTGATGAAATAACTTTGATGAATCGCAAGAACATTGTGGTCAGCGAAAGGAAGCTAGGCATAAAAGAATGATTGCGAGTGAGCCCACTTATACAAAGTCAAAAGCAGACAAAACTGTGGTTATGGAAATCAGAATATGGTAATCTTGGTGGGGAGAATCCTGAGTGGATGATACACAAGAAAACCTTTCAGGGTAACGGAAATGTTCCATATAAACCATGCTATGATTTGTGTAAAATACAATCTATATGAAATCATTTTTTGCAATGATGGAAGTATCCTTATATCTTGATCTAGGTGATGGTTAGCAGATGTGTTCACATAGACATCAAGCTATAAGATTTGTTTCCTATATATTGTATTTCAGTTTATAGCTCAGTGAGGGACAAGCAAAAGAACCTAGACTTTGACAACTTTAATCTTTTCTCCATTTATATGGATGTTGTTTATTGGTCCAGTTGTTGTTGTTAAGTGCCATCGAGTCAATTCCAACCATAGCGATCCTGTATAGGGTTTCCAAGGAGCAGCTGGTGAGTTTGAACCACCAACCTTGCAGTTCAAATGACTTTGCAGTCTGACGCATTAGCCCACAGAGCCACACCAGGTGAGGATTTTTGTTTTATTTACATCAAGGTGTAACACATATCAAAAGCTGTGACCTTTGGTCTTTATCACTAAGTATTTTAAGTCCTCTTCACTTTTAACAAGCAAGGTTGTTTCATCTGCATATCGCAGGTATCAATGAGTCTTCCTCCAATCCTGATGCCGTGTTTTGTTTTTTTTTTCATATAACCCAGCTTCTCGGATTATTTGCTCAGCATACAGATTGAATAAGTATGATGAAAGAATACAATGCTAGTATGATGAAAAATACAACTCTGGTACACACTTCCTAATTTTAAACCATCCTGTGTTCCCTTGTTCTGTTAGAAGAGCTGCCTGTTGGTCTTTGTACAAGTTCCTCAGGAGCACAAGTAAGTGTTCTGGAATACTCATTCTCCTCATTGTTGTCCATAGCTTGTCATGATTCACATAATCAAAAGCCTTTCCATAGTCACACAAATAAACATCCTTCTGGTATTCTCTGCTTTCAGCCAAGATCCATCTGACGTCAGTAATGATATCCCTTGTACATTCTCTTCTGAATCAGACTTGAACCTCTGGAAGTTCTCTGTCAATGTATGGTAGTAGCCGTTTTTGTATTATCTTTAGTAAAATTTTACTCACATGGGATTTCAATGATATGGGCCTATGATTTCTGCATTCTGTTGGGTCACCTCTCTTTGGAATGGGCGCAGATATGAATCTCTGCCAAGTCAGTTGGCCAGGTAGTTGTCTTCCAAATTTCTTGGCATAGACGAGTGAGTGCCACCATACCACATTAGTTTGTTGAAAGATTTCAATTGTATTGCATCAATTCCTGGTGCCCTGTTCTTTGCCAATGCCTTTAATGTACTTTGGACTTCTTCCTTCAGGATCATTGACTCTTGATCATATGCTACCTCTTGAAATGATTAAACATCAACCATTTCTTTTTTATACAGTACCTCTGTGTATTCCTTCCATCTTCTTTTGCTGCTTTCTGCATCATTCATTATTTTGCCCTTGCAGTTGTTGTTGTTAAGTGCCGTCAAGTCAGTTCTGACCTGTAGCAACCCTGTGTAAGGTTTCTGAGGAGCAGCTGGTGAACTTGAACCACAGACCTTGCAGTTCAAACAGACTTTGCCATCCAGCGCGTTAACCCACACCACCACACCAGGATTCCTTCAATATTGCAAGTTGAGGCTTGAACTTTTTCTTCAGTTCCCTCAGCTTGAGAAATGCTGAGCATGTTCTTGCCTTTTAATTTTCTAACTCCAGGTCATTGCACATTTTGTTATAATATTTGACTTTGTCTTCTTGAGGTGACCTTTGAAATTTTCTGTTCAACTCTTGTATCTCTTCAGTTCATTTCTTCCTTTTTTTTTTTTTTTTGCATTTCTATGCTGGAGAGCAAGTTTCAGATTCTCTTCTGACATCTATTTTGGTCTTTCCCTTCCTTCTTGTCTTAATGAAATTTTGCCTTCTTCTTCCTATATGATGTTCTTGGTGTCATCCTACAATGCTTCTGGTCGTCGGTCTTTGGTGTCTAATGCATCAAATCTATTTTTCAAATGATGTCTAAATTCTGGTGGGATAAGTTCAAGGTCATATTTTGGCTCTCATGGACTTGTTTTCATTTCTTCAGCTTCAGCTTAAACTTGCATATGAGCAATTGCCGATCTGTCCCATAGTCTTCCCTGGCCTTGTCCCATAGTTTTCCCTGGCCTTGGCTGATAATATGGAGCTTCTCCACTGTCTCTTTCCACAGATATAGTCAGTTCGATTTCTGTGTATTCCACCTGGTGAGGTCTATGTGTACAGTTGTCTTATATGTTGTTTAAGAAGGGTATTTGCAATGACGAAGTCACTGGTCTTGCAAAATTCTACCATGTGATCTCCAGCATCATTTCTATCACCAAAGCCATAGTTTCCAACTCCTGTCCTTCGTCTTCATTTCCAACCTTTCCATTCCCACAGCTCTTCTTGTAGGGATCCTTCAATTTCATCATCTTGGCACATACATTTGAATAATGTTGTTTTTGTTGTTAAGTGCCATTGATTTGGTTCCAACTCATAGCGACCTTATGCACAATAGAACAAAACACTGCCCAGTCCTGCTCCAACCTCACAATCATTGTTACACTGAGGCCCATTGCTGCTGCCACTGAGGCAGATCATCTCATTGGGGGTCTTCATCTTTTTCTCTGTCCCTCCACTTTAACAAGTAGGATGTCCTTCTCTAGGGACTGGTCCTTCCTGATAATATGCCCGAAGTATGAGAGACAAAGTTTGGTCATCTTGGTTTCTAAATAACTTTCTGGCTGAAATTCTTCCAATACAGATTTGCTTCAATAAGAGTGGTATTAATTAACTGGTCTTCCTTGTAAGCATATGGATATTATCCTGTCATAGATAGCACTGTACTTCAATATAGATCTTGACATTCTGTTTGACAATAAAAACACCATTCCTCTTAATTTGACATGTCTGGCATAGTAAACTATATGATTGTAAGATTCCAAATGGCCAAAACCAGTCCATTTCAGCTCACTAATGCCTAGAATATGGATCTTTATGCATTTCATTTAATTTTTGACAACTTTTCTACATTCCTACTTCATACATTCCATGATCTGATTATTAATGGATATTACAGCCATTTTTCCTCATTTTGAGTTGTGCCCCATTAGCATATGAAGGTCCTAAAACTTCACTGCACTCACGTCATCATGTTCAACCCTACTTAGAGGCGACAGGTCTTCTCCAGTCAGACTCTGAGTTCCTTCCACCCTGAGGGGCTCACCTTCGGCGCTATATCAGAAAATGTTGTGCTGCTATTCATTAGATTTTCAGTGGCTCTGGTAGCATAGAGGTTACGAATTGGGCTGCGAACCTCAAGGTCAGCAGTTCGAAACTACCAGCTGCTCTGCAGGAGAAAGATGAGACTTTCTGCTTCCGTAAAGATTTACAGCCTTGGAAACCCAGTTCAGGGTCGCTATGGGTCGGAACCGACTCGACGGCACTGAACAACAACAACAACAAACATTCAGAAGTAGTCGGTCTCTCTGCCTACCTGGTTTGTCTTAGCCTGGACGCTCTTGTTGCTGTTGTTGTTATTTAGTGCCGTCGAGTCGGTTCCAACTCATAGTGATCCTGTGAAAGGTTTCTGAGGAGCAACTGGTGAGCTTGAACCACCAACGATGCGGTTCAAACCAACCTTGGAGTTCAGCGCATTAACCCACAGTTCCGTACCAGGAAGCTCAGCTAAAACCTGTCAATCATGTGTGACCCTGCTCGTATTTACACACCGGTGGTATAGCTTCCAGCATCACAGCAACACACAAGCCACCACAATACAACAGACGGTGTGTCTTACATCAGATTTTATCTCCTCACCACCTTATACAAAGGCACTCTAAAACAATTAAAAATATTGCAGAAGTGCCTCCAAGGTGCAAAAGAAGAATCCTATTGCTTGACACATGGCAATTAAAAATATATATATATTTCTTTTTCCATCTGTTTCTTAACAGTCTAACAGCTGTTCTCATTTTGCGCTGTCAAATGCAACAGCACTGGCTGGGAATTTCTCTCCCCTCCAGTTCCATTCTCTCCTGGCCTCTCTAATGTCATCCATCTAGGCTTCCTGACAGCTTTAGCTCATCATCTCTGCTTCTGTGATGATGAACACTTCCCAAGCAGACAAACAGAGGCTTCCTGCTTGGAAAACAGAAGAGGAGAGAAAACGAGTACATACTAATGTCTAGCACATGCTGAATACATTTTTGTCGGGATAGACTATCTATCACATTAGTTTTAATAACTTTTTCACTACCCTATAAGGAATGCGGGACTCCTGTGTGGCACTGTAGGATTGCCACTGGACTATGAACCACAAGGTTGGCAGTTCAAACTCACCAGCCACTCCTTGAAAACCCTATACAGGGTTGCTATGGATCAGAACCAACTCGATGGCACTTAACAACAACAAGTAGGGAAAGGGTATTTTTTTAGGTTCAAATCTGATGAATTCTGCCTCTTGTTGCCCAAGTTTCTCTCTTCAAGGTGTACTGAGAAAGAGAAAAAACTTCCCTGAGATATTTAATTGTTAACAACAAAGTTTATGTTTAACTTTTCTGGAATGCAATCTTCAAACATGAAACCTGGGACAGACACAAAGCTTATAAAACATGTTACCTGCAGGAAACTGTTTATTACATCCAGTCTTAAGAACATGTTGATCATAGGAAAATTAGTTGGCTCAGCTAAGTTGTGGTGTGCCATGGGGTTGGTTCCAACTCACAGAGACCCTGTACAGGGTTTCCGAGGCTGTAAAACTTTACAGAAGCAGAACGCCTCCTCTTTCTCCCATGGAACATCTGGTAGTTTTGAACTGCTGACCTTGAGGTTAGCAACCCAATTCATAACCACTACGCTACCAGAGCTCCTTCAGCTAAGTTACAGCTTTGTGATAATTAACCCACTTTCCAGCAGTGTCTGATCACCTGTCTTAATTAAGTGACCTGTGAGTGGTCATCTAAGTAAGATGCAAGTATTGGTTACTTCCTGTCTGGAGTGATGAAAATCAAAGTCACATGGAATCAATTGGTCCAGTGGACTAATGGACCTTGTGGACATCAATCTCCATGACAAGAACTAGATAGTGCCTGGCTAATACTAACTGCTCTGAAAGGGAACACATTCAAGGGTCTTGGATAGAATGGAGAAAAATGTGGAGCAAAACTCAAAATCATAAAAGAGACCAGGCTTACTGGTCAGAGAGAGACTGGGTAACTCTTGAGACTGTGGTCCTCAGTTAGCCTTCGGGTCTGGAACTGAACTCACCCCATGGCTCAATTTTCAGCCAAACAATAGACAGGTCTAAAGGGGAGCGGTAACACCAGTGAAGTATGCATACCTTAGAATCATCAACCGTGTAAGACGGAAAGGGCAGTGTTTACTTAAGATCAAAGTTCAACAGTGTTAGGAACGAAGGAGGAATAATAGAAGCAGGAAACACAGAGAGGAAGGGATTAAGCAATGGTCCACTGAAAGGATTGCAATCAGTGCCATTAAACAATATGTATGAATTGTTGAATGGAAAACCGATAATCTGCTATGCTAACCTTCATCCAATTCACCATAAGAAGTATAAAGAGAGAGAGAGAAAGAACAAAATTGAATGGTTGTTTTTCAATCTCTATTCAATTTAGCCTGGGACATGTGTAGAACTTACCCAATATTTGGAAAGAGCATAGAGTCAAGAGATGCAAAGATGGAGAAGCTCAAGTCTAATCCTCACTAGGAAGGGACTCCAGTCTCATTCTCTTGGGGCAGGCAGTGTCTGAGACACAGATACTGTCAGGGACTGAGGCAGGGACTGAGATTCACAGTCAGATGAACTCTTTTCCAAGTTGTTTTCTCACCTGGGAAGAGGACACGACTGATCATTCCAGGAAACACCATCATGAAAAGAGGCAGCACCTTCAGGTATGCGGCCATCAGAGATCCTCCTTTGGCATGGGACAGGTTCTTGGCAGCCAGGCTCCGCTGAACAATCACCTGGAAGACAGGGTATTTAGAAGCTGCTATGCTCTTGTAGCATAGTGGTTATGAATCGGGCTGCGAACCTCAGGGTCAGCAGTTCTAAACTACCAGCTGTTCCGTGGGAGAAAGATGAGGCTTTCTGCTCCTGTAAAGATTTACAGCCTTGGAAACCCTGTACAGGGTCGCTATGGGTCGGAACCAACTCCATGGCACACAACAACAACAATATGACTTTCTCATATCGCAAACTAAGTATGTATAAGAGTTCCTGGGTGGTGTAAACAGTTAATGTGTTTGACTACTAAACAAACAGGTTGGAGGTTCAAGTCCATGCAGAGATGCCTTAGAAGATTTGGTAATCTACTTCTAAAAAAAAGTCACCAAGAACCCTATAGGATACCCTGTGAATATACCTTTTGAAAAAATACCCCTTGAAACATATAGGGTTATCATGAGTCAGAATCACCCTGACAGCAACTGGTACCATCTTCTTGGCAGTTATAGCAGATTTAGCATCCTTGCTTGGCTGGCTTCTCTTTGAAGAAGCATCTCTTTCCTATTCTCAATCCATGTGGTTCCGCTGGGGCAGCTATGACTCCACCCTGCTACCTCCTCACTCCTTTATCCAGCGGTCGGATGTGGTCAGTCAGGTTCTCCATAGACGCGTGGTAGCTCTGTAGGGTAAGTACTAGGCCACAAACCACAAGGTTGGTGGTTCAAGCCTACCAGATGCGCCATGGGAGAAAAAGGTGAGACTTTCTGTTCCCGCAAAGATTTACAGTCTTGGACACCCTGTTGTTGTTAAAGGTGATGTCACTATTAGTTGGAACCTGCTCAATGGCACTTAAGAACAGCAACAACATGGAAGTACTCTGCCTCTATGATTGGTTAAGAAAAAGTAATCAAATATATTCAAACCATGCCAATTAGAGCTCTCCATGGGACTTCTCTCGATGGCACTTAACAACAACAACAACATGGGACTTCTAAATGAGTGGGAATGAGACACCTCCTGGTGTGGCGCTGTGGGATAATGTGTCAGACTACAAAATCATTTCAACTGCAAGGTCGGCGGTTCAAGCTCACCAGCTCCTTGGAAACACTTTACAGGGTTGCTATGGGTCGGAATTGACTCGATGGCACTTAACAACAACAACAACACCCTATAACCTCCAATGGAAAGGTAGAGAGAAAAAAATGTTTCTGATGACCTCGAATGAGTCCCTCAGTCTAGCTGTGCCAGGTCTGGTTCCCAGTACGAGCTGTAGAGACAGACCGCCTGGCTGTGTCCCCGTTACTCCTCTGTGTTCCCGTTTCCTCTACTAGGGAAGTTTTGACAATTATATGAAGCAAGCAAAACATTTAGAATACTTAGAATAATAGTGCCTCTGACCTCCCAGCTACGCAAGTTAAAAAAAGAATCTGGTATACTTAAACTCTTTATTTAAAAAAATAAACTAAAAGAATCCTCACTATATCACCAAAATACTTCATGAGAAGAATGTCAAGGAGCCAGATTGTCCCAAACCCCACACCAGACCCCTAGCAGTTTTTAGACTCCACAGTACCAATGTACACACATTTTTAAGAGACATTAATTTGGGAAGCCTGTCATCTGCAGAATCCATGGGAATGGATAGTATCAGACAGTTGCCAGAGGCATCAAGATGACCAAGAAGGCTCCTTCTGTCCAGACCTGGGAAGTTAGCTGTCCGTGCTTAGCAGGGTTTATCCTACATACCAGGACTCCAAAAGAGGCATGCAAATCTATTAGCATTGGTTGAACTATGTCTTCCAAAAATATGTGTCGTAAATCCCAGCCTCTCTTCCTGTGGTTGGAGACCAGATGTAGCTGGTAGGATATGTACTGGGCTGCTAACCACAAGGTCAGTGGTTCAAATTCACTACGCCCTCCTTGGAAACCTTATAAAGGGTGGCTATGAATCATAGTAAGGAGCTCTGGTAGCATAGTGGATACCAGTCAGGCTGCTAACCTCAAGGTCAGCAGTTCGACACTCCCAATTGTTCCGTGGAAAAAGATGAGGCTTGCAGCTCCAGTAAAGATTTATAGCCTCGGAAACCCTACACAGGGTCGCTATGAGTCGGAACCCACTCCACTGCACAGAACCACCACCATTATGAGTCAAAGTTGAACCCACTTGATGGCACTTAACAACAACAACGCCTGAGGGAAATTTGAGAATGGATCATTTTTGTCATGTTAATGAGATTGTTGTTGTTAAGTGCCCTCTAGTCTGTTGGACCCTACATATGGACAGAAGAAACACCTCTAAGTCCTGTACCAGCCTCACAATTGCTGCTAGGTTGAGCCAATCTGTCTTGTTCAGGGTCTCCCATGGTGTCCTTATCCAGGGACTGGATAACATGCCCAAAGTATGAGATGAAATCTGGCCATCCTGGCTTCTAAGGAGCACTCTGGTTGTACTTCTTCCAACACAGATTTGTTTGTTCTTCTAGCAGTCCATAGTACGTCTAATATTCTTCTCCAACACCAGAACTCACATACATCAATTCTTCTATGGTCTTTCTGATTAATTGTCCAACTTTCACAAGCATATGAAGCTACTGAAAATAGCCCGGGTCAGGTTCACCTTAGTCCTCAAACTGACATCTTTTCTCTTGAACACTTTAAAGAGGTCTTCTGCAGCAGATTTGACTAAGGCAATATGTCCTTTGATTTCCTGCCTGCTGCTTCCATGAATGTTGATGGTGGAGCCAAGCAAAATGAAGTCTTTGACAACTTCAACCTTTTCTTTACTTATCATGATGTTAATTACTGACCCAGTGGTGAGGATTTTTGTTTCTTTACATTGAGGTGCAACCCATACTGAAGGTTGTGGTCTTGTATCCTCATCAATAAGTATTTTAAGTCCTCTTCCTTTTTGTAAGCAAGACTGAATCATCTGCATATCCCAAGTTGTTAATAAGCTATGTTCCCATTCTGATGCCATGTTCTTCATATAATCCAATTTCAACATACAGATTGGATAAGTATGGTGAAAGAATTTGCGGTTCAGAATATTCCTTTTCCATAGTGTTGTCCACAGCTTATCATGACCCACACAGTTATAAGCTTTTGCATAGTCAATAAAGCCTTTCTGGTATTCTCTGCTTTCAAACAAGATCCATCTGACATCAGCAATGATATCCCTCATTCTATATCTTTCTCTGAATCTGACTTGAACCTCTGGTAGTTAGGGTATATCTTGAGTCAGTTTCTCTTCAGATGTAAAAAAGATTAACCAAGCAAACTAGCTAGCAGTGATGGAGGAAGATTAATGCCAAGCCACTTGGAGAGCTCCAAAGAACCAGGAAACAGAAACTGAAGAAACAAAGGCCTTCTTCAAGAGCCAACAGAGGGAGAAAGTCTTCCCTGAACGTCAGCACCCTGACGTTAGATTTACAGTCTCCTAATCTGTGCGAAAGTAAAGCCACCCTGCAGAAAATAAATACACCCAAAGGAAGAGTTCTACTGTGTCTTTACACTACACAATACCATAGGGTCTCTGTGAGTCAAAATAGACTTGACAAAAGTGGGCAGTGAGTTTCTGTGATATTTCTATTACAACAGCACTAGATAACTGGTGCTGTAGGATAAGCACTGGACTGCTAACCACAAGGTTGGCAGTTCAAGTCCACCAGCTGTTCTGCAGGAGAAAGATGAGGCTTTCTGTTTTGTAAAAAAAATTTATAAGGCAGTACAGTGGCTCCATACTATAAGCACCGGACTATGAACCACAAAGTTTCCTGTTCAAGCCTGCCAGCTGCTCTGTGGGAAAAAGATGAGGCTTGCAGCTCCTGTAAAGATTTAAAGCCTCAGAAACCCTGTACAGGGTCGCTATGAGGCAGAACCAACTCGACCTCCATGGCACCTAACAATAACAGCAACAGATAACAAAGACAAGGTGTCCGTCCCATCTGGAAGCAGACAGGAGAGCTTTGTAAAATGAACCCTTTCTACCTGTAGATCCCAAACTGTGAGTGAAGAGAATGCTGGCTTTTATGACACTGAAGTGGTATGTCCTACTATGAATTTAAGAAGAAGCCAAGTTTGAAGAGAATTGTACTGTTTGAGAGAAAAAAAGGTAAGTTCAAGTAGGCAGGTCCCAAGTGCCCAGGTCCAAGTAATGGGAAAACCTCACAGGAATGTTGTGAGAATGTATTGGGTTAATGCATATAATATACTTAGATCAGTGACCAGCACATCATGTGACACGCATTCATATTTAAGTGCAACAATTATTACCAATGATTATTGCTAATAACCCAGCTCAACAGCAACACCATGTGGCGAAGACCACAGTCACAGAGGAGGCCCTGAGCTTCTGGGCTCAAATGTCCTGTCTGTCATTTGGAGCTAAAGCCTCAAGTTCTTGAGCATACTGGGACCTTTAAGAGGTAGCCTATAAGAGCTAGACATGTGAACTCCCTAGTAAGGGTTTGAGGAAACCCCATTGCCCACATTTGTCAAGTTGGTTCTGACTTAGAGAGACCCTGGAGGACATAGTAGAACTGCTCCTTAGGGTTGTGAGATGTTCAGTCTTTACACAGGCAGACAGCCTCATCTGTCTCCTGAGGGGCAGCTGGTGGGTTTGAACTTCCGACCTTGCAGTTAGCAACCCAATTTTTAACCTTGAGTCGTCCCTAATTTACAACATATTTGAGTTACCAACAATTACAGTTATGACCATCTGATTTTGTCTCTGTGTGCATCTTATTGTTAGAAATATGTACTACATACAATGTTATAATATATAATTTGCTGATGTTATTATAGTCAAATACTCCCCTTTAGATGTTCAAAGATTGAATTTATAAAGATGCTGATAATAAAAAGGTAATTATGTAAACTTGAAAAAAAAAAAAAAAGAGGTATTCAACTTACATCAGGAGCCCTGTTATAAATGGGGAACTACCTGAGCTTGTAAAAATTAATAATAAGTATATGCTGATGAGCTGTGCTAAAAGCAATGTAACATAAACAATGGCAACATTTTTCATGCCTTTGGTTGTTGATCTATGAGATGTCCCTGAAACCCAGGGCTTTGGCCCACTTCCATGCTACCCTATTTTGTAACTATTGTCGCTGTGAAGTGCCATCAAGTCGGTTCTGACTCACAGTGATCATGTATGGGGTTTCCGAGGAGCAACTGGTGGATTTGAACCGCCAACCTTGCAGTCCAGTGCTTTATCCCACAGCACTATACCAGGACTCCCTCTGCACTAATAACCTCATTTAACAGATGAGAGAAGGAGCCAGAGATGCTAAGTAGTGTTCTGAGATTACCCTGCCTGAACTTGATCCATGTCTCTTGGACTGAACACCCATGCTGTTACCATAGTCCTGATTGTCTCCCAGAATCTCTCCCACCTTATATTTCCTAAGGACAAGAGGGATTTCTCTCTGAAAGGGTCATTGTATGTACAGTCATCCATCATGCCTTGGCACTTTGCTCTTCGTCTTCAGGAGTTTTTGCAGACGGGTGGGACTTGGGTTTCAGTCTCTGAAAAGTTCCCTGCGGACTCCTGGTGTGGTGCTGTAGGATAAGCACTTAACCTCAAGGTCGGTTTGAACTGAAAGACAGGCAGTTTAAATACACTAGTCACTCCTTGGAAACCCTGTACAGGGTCGCTATGTGTCAGAACTGACTCAATGGCACTTTAACAACAATAACAACAACAATATCCCCTTCATCAGTTAAATTTCCTAATCCCTTGTTTATTATTTCATTTAAACACGTTAACCCTGACTCTGTAATAGAGCATCCAAAATGGTATACGGATACCAAATATTCTTAGGAAACAGCAGTAGCATATAAAATGGTTTTCAAAACTTAAAAATCTATATACCCCAGGATCCCATAAACTGTATATTAAGAATTTTAAATTTTTTTGGCTATGCTCAATCAAACCTATTTTTTCTAATGTTTTATTTAACTTTGATTTTAAGTCATTAGAATTACACATTTATTCACATTGTTGTTGTTAAGCACCATTGAGTTGGTTCCGACTCATAGGAAACCTTGGAGGGTCTCTGAGGAGCGGCTGGTGAGCTTGAACCACCGACATTTAGGTTCAAACTGATTTTGCAGTCCAGCACATTAACCCGCAGTGCCACACCAGAATTCCTTTATCACCATTAAAGATATACTTTTAGTAAATTTAATAAAATCTGGCTACATGGCAAATGTATTCTTTCAGAGAAGTGTACTCAAAACCTACATTTTGACATAGCAATGTAATATATCTAATGTAAAACGTAATGGTGTTGCTGTTAAATGCCATCGAGTCAGACCCCCAGCGAGATGGATTGGTAAAGAAGAAGCATCAATGGGCTCAAGCATGGCAACAATTGTGAGGTTGGCCCAGGACTGGGCAGTGTTTCGTTCTGTTGTGCATAGTGTCGCTATCAGTCAGTGCCAACTTGATGGTACGAGTCAGTTCTGACTCGTAGCAGCCCTGTGGAGGGTTTCCAAGGTGTGGCTGGTGGATTTGAACCACTAGCCATTTGATTAACAGTCCAGTGCTGCTCCTACAATGCCACACTAGTCATTTAAAAAATAGATAATAGTTAAGAACGTTAGAAAGCACTAACAGATGCACAGTGACTGGTCCTCATCCATCACTGGGACTCAGCTACAAGGCTCCCCTTACATAGATATTTGCTGCATATAGTTTTCTATCCATCCATCCAGAATTTCTTTATGCATATACAAGTAATTCTATTCCTCCGCTTTTCATACATGATAGCTTATTATACACATAGCTTTGTTTTTTTGCTTTTCTCATCTTTCTTTTTCACACCAATAATACCTTACGAGAGCTGCTCATTTCAAGATCAGCAGTTCAAAACTACCAAAGGTTCCATGGGATTAAGATGAGGCTTTCTGCTCCTGTGAAGATTTACAGCCTGGGAAGCCCTGTACAGGGTCTCTATGAACTGACTCCATGGCACATCATCACTGCCACCACCAATCTCTCAAGACCTTTATTCCCACTTCCTACTGTGCTCACACTCCTCCATCAAAGCCTTTGCTTAACCCTTACTTCTCGATCATACCTGCTGCTCTGGACTGAATTGTGTTTCCCAAATATGTACGCTGTCTTGGTGTCGTGCTGTAGGACAAGCACTGGACTGCTAACCACAAGGTTGGTGTTTCAAACCCAGCAGCCACTCCTTGGGAACTCTCTATAGTATCACTGTGAGTCAGAACCAATCGACTAGATGGAACACCACCACCATCACCATCACCACCACCTCCATCACCATCACCACCATCACCACCATCACCACCACCTCCATCACCATCACCACCATCACCACCATCACCACCACCTCCATCACCATCACCAACATCACCACCACCACCACCTCCATCACCATCACCACCATCACTATCACCA
>NW_006408620.1:344343-386977 GCF_000296735.1 Chrysochloris asiatica
CACCACCATCACCACCATCACTACCACCACCATCACTATCACCACCACCATCACCACCACCATCACCACCACCACCACCATCACCACCATCACCACCATCACCACCACCACCACTCCTGTGCTGATAATCTCATTTGGAAAAGAGTTGTCTTTATCATGTTAATGCGACAGGATTCTTGTAAACTGTGTTTTCAGTCAATCTCTTTTGAGCTATAAAAGAAATTGAGCAAGCAAGCTAGTAAGCAGAGATGGGGGAATTGATGCCAAGCCACACGGAGATCTTTAAGGAACCAGGAAACCAAAATTGAAGAGACAATACCCTTCCCCCGAGAGCTGACACAGAGAGAACACTACCCCCTAAAGCCAGCGCCCTGGATTTGGATTTAAAGCTGTTTGAACTGCAAGGCTGGTGGTTCAAGCTCACCAGCTGCTCCTTGAAAACCCTATACAGGTCACTATGGGAGTCCTGGTGTGGCACTGCAGGAGAAGTCACCACAAGGTCAGTTTGAACTGCAAAGTTGGCAGTTCAAACCCATGAGCTGCTCCTTGGAAACCCTACACTATGAGTCGGAACAGACTCGGTGACACTTAACAAAAACAACATAGTATATTAACCCATTATATTATGTATGTGTTTGTATGTATGTATATGTATATATATAGTGGGTTAAGGAGGAGATTATCTATCTATCTATCTATCTATCTATCTATCTATCTATCTATCTATCTAGGACTCCTGGTGTGTTGCTGTGGGTTAAAGCACTGGACTGCAACTTTGGTTTGAACCACAAGGTTTGCGGTTCAAACTCATCAGCTGCTCCTTGGAAACCCTATACAGGTCACTATGAATTGAACCTGGACTTCTGGTGTGATTCTGGGCATCAGCACTGGACTGCAAAACAACCACAGGATCACTATGAGTCAGAACCGACTTAATGGCACTTAAAAATAACAACATGAGTTGAAAATGACTCCCTAGCACTTAACAACAGCAACAACACACACACATATATATGTATACAGGAGTCCTGGTGTGGCACTATAGGATAATGCACTGGACCATGAGGTTGGCAGTTAGAACCCACCAGCCAGTCCCCAGACAGAGCTACTATGAGTTGGAACCAACTCAATGGCACTTAACAACAACAACATAGTGTCGTAGGTTACACATTGGGCTACAAGATCACCAGGTGCTCTGTGGGAAACAGATGAGACTTTTGGCTTCTGTAAAGATTTACAGCCTCAGAAACTCTATACAAGGTTGTTATGAGTGAGAACGACTCTATGGATATATATATATACACACACAGAGACTCCAGATGTGGCACTGTAGGATATGCACTAGACTGCGAACCATAAAGTTGGCATTTCAAACGAATCAGCTGCTCCTCGGAAACCCTATACAGGGTCACGATGAGTCAGAACCTAATTGATGGCACTTAATAACAAATACACATATATATGTTAAGTGCCACCAAGTTGGTTCTGACTCATAGTGACCCTGTATAGGGTTTCTGAGGAGTGGCTGATGAGCTTGAATTGCTGACCTTACGGTTAAAACCGACTTTGCAGTCCAGCGCATTAACCAGCAGCAACACACACACACACACACACACATATATATATATACACATACATATACACATATATATGACAGATAGATAGACAGACAGACAGATAGATAGATAGATAGACAAATAGATATAGAGATAGACAGATAGATAAACAGACAGACAGACAGATAGAGAGATAGATAAAGGAGACCTCTGGTAACATAGTGGGTTACAAGTTGTGCTGCAAACTACAAGATCAACAGTTTGACTCTATTAGCCCCTCCATAGTAGAAAGATAGGCTTTCTGCTCCCATAAAGGTTTATAGCCTTGGAAACCCTATACAGGGCCGCTGTGATTCAGAACAAACTTGATGCCACACAACTACTCGGTAATGTACTTACTTAGTGTCTCTGGTGTTTGTATTTTCTGTCTGTGCTCACTAGAAGGTCCACAAGGGCAGAGGGCACTTGTCTACTTTGTTTGCTCATGATTTCCAAGAACCAAAGCATGTTTGTTTGTTGAACAAACTATCTAGTCTCCATCATAACCTCCATTTAAAATGTGTCATCACCTTTGCTTACTAGATCCTTCCAGGCATAAGTAGAACGTATTAAGCTTTTCCCTTTGCACATATCAACTTTGGATTTGTCACTGACATTGGCAAGAGTGTGAAGTAAAATAGTAGCCATAGCCTTGAGATGGAAGAAGGAATCAAAGAGGATGAGAAAATGCAAAGAGTAAAAGCCCAGAGTTCAGTCAGCCCCAGAGACAAGCATCCTGCACACACTTGCTGGACTAGCTGCCCTGTACCTGGTCCGTGCACCAGTACCAGAGGGAAGGGATGGACATTCCAAGCAGGATTCCGGGCCATGGGAGATCAGAGTTTACTGGGTCTCGGAAAATATGGAAGGCGTCTTCTCGGGGCAGCCCACAGCTGCTGTTCTCAGTTCGGTTGCTAGCCAGAGCCAAAAAGTACTTCTCCTTCAAGCCTTCCATCCCACCAACTGCAGCAAAACCTAGAATTCAGAGGAAGATCAAGTTTGCCAGGAACTCAGATCCATCCACAGCAAGTGGTGAAGATCACAGTAAAATCACAGAGCAGAATTTCCAAGGAAAACTGCTCCCTATCAGGGTTTGTGACCCTTTTTGCTTCCTTCTTTCTTTCTTCCCTCCCTCCCTTCCTCCTTTCTCTCTTTTTCTCTTATTAATGCCTTAGGCAGTGCCTATGGGTTTTCAGAATCTTAGTTTTAAATGCATAGTATAAAATACATAGGATTATAAAAGCTATTGAATACAATTATTAAAATATTTAAAATGTGATACAGTAATTGATGTGTTCTATTGAATCTGAAGATCCAGCTACAGGTCTAATAAATCGCTAGTTTCAAAATAACTATGAGTACAAAGAATATTTTAATCTATCAGTAACAACCGTAACTGAAAGGAACTCTGGTAGTATAGAGGTTACAAATGGGGCTGCTAACTTCAAGGTCAGCAGTTCAAAACTACCAGCAGTTCCATGGGAGAAAGATGAGGCTTTCTGCTCCCGTGAAGATTTACAGCCTTGGAAACCCTATACAGGGTCACTGTGAGTTAGAATTGACTCTACGGCACATCACCAACTGTAACTGATAACTATCCTAGATAAAATAACCATCCTAGATTAAAAAAAAAATCTAGCATAACTTTTGGTACTGAAATCACAGATGCTGATAATGACTGAGCTTTCTTGCCTACAGCTATAATGGAAAAATGTTAAATTTCAATTATAGATCAGTGACATACGATGCAATTTTTCACCATTCAATTCAAAGATTCCCTGAATTCTGACCATGGACCCCAGGCTAAAAACAAACAAAACTAGGCCTTGAGGAAGTGTTCTTTCATCTTTAAATTTCTCATCTGTTCTTGAGTCTTGGCATTTCAAGAAGGGTCCAAGAAATATATGACCATGAACATTTGTCTTCTCTGAGATTTGGTTTCCTCATCTGCAAATAATGTAGCACCAACCTCACAGAGTTGGTGCAAGCTCTGAATGAGATCATTCATGCATGTAAAATAAAATCTGGCACAACTTTTGTTATTAAGTACTGTCAAGTTGGAAACCCTGTACAGGGTTTCCAAGGAGCAGCTGGTGGGCTTGAACCACCGACCTTGTAGCTCAAGCTGACATTGCGGTCCAGTGCATTATCCCACAGTGCCACAGCACATCTTACAGCTAATCTAAAAATTAAAGTCCTGTATTTTAATCTTATGCTTTATATATCTTGATGCAATATTATTTCATTCATAAAGGTTATATTTTTATTGTCAGTTGGTTCCTTTTTAATATAAAATTATTTTGCTCTAATATTGTTTTTTGGTGCAAAACTTAAAAAATGATATAAAGCTGAATTTCTTGTACCCAAACTAGAATCATTGAGTCTTTTTGAGAAAATAAATAATATGTTGTTTTTGTTGTTAAGTGCCATTGAGTCGGTTCTGACCAATAGAGATCCTATACAGGATTTCCAAGAAGCAGCTGGTGAGCTTGAAACACGAACCTTGCGGTTCAAACCGACTTTGCAGTCCAGCACATTAGCCCACAGCGCCACACCAGGACTCTGAAATAATATATAGAAAAGTAAAAATAGTGATATAATGAATAGCCATATACCTACCACAAAGACTGATAATTGCTAATAGGAGCCTGTCTTTTAATAGAGAGTTTTATTCCATTTGCTTGTATTATACTAACGGATACATCTATTCTTACTTTATATTCGTTTATCTTCTTATAAAGAAGCCCTGGTGGCATGGTGGATTATGGGTTGGGCTTCTAACTGCAAGGTTAGCAGTTTGAATCAACTAGTTGATCTATGGGAGAAAGATGAGGTTCTTTGCTCCCGTTAAAGATTTACAGCCTCGGAAACTCTATACAAGGTCACTATGAGTTGGTACTGACTCCATGCCATACAACCACTAGAGCCACAGAGGAGGTAAAGTAGATTGCAGGATACAATAGATTGTCTTAAATGCAGGGAAAAATTAATAGACTATAGGGTAACTTCAAAGAAAACTAATATTTCACAACTTACCATGAAAATGAAGATCCAAGTAGAACAAGGAAACATTAAAACTAAGAAGAAACTGACAAGAATAACCACACACGAACTCAGCACAAGAAGGCATGCAGAACAAAGGAATGAACAGCACCACAAAAAATCAACATAATGACAGCAATTAATTCATACCTATCAATAATTACACTGAATGTCAATGGATTAAATGCACCAGTGAAGAGACAGAGAGTGGCAGAATGGATAAGAAAATAAGACCCTTCAATATGCTGCCTGCAAGAGACACACCTTACACACAAAAACAAAAACAGACTAAAAGTTAAAGGATGGAAAAAAAAAATACCAAGCTAACTGCAGTTAAAAAAACAAGCAGGAGTGGCAATACTAATCTCTGATAAAATAACCTTTAAGGCAAAAACCAGCATAAGAGATAAAGGAAAGACACTATCTTGTGATTAAAGGATCAATTGAGCAAGATGACATAACCATAATTAACATCTACGCTCCCAATGAAAGAGTACTAAGAAATATAAAGCAAACCCTACTAGAATTGAAGAAAGAAATAGAGAAATCTACAATTATAGTGGGAGATTTTAATAAACCACTTTCAAACCAACCTGCAGTTCTAACCAACCTTATGGTCAATTGCTTATCTTACAGTGCCACACCAGGACTCCTGTGATTTATTACAGATGTACATTGAAAACCATAGGCCCACCACTAAAATAATTTTTAAAAGAAGAAAAATGGATCTAGAAGACAAATGGAACTAATAGAAAATAACTGGCAAAATGGTAGATTTTCATCTAGCTTTCTCAATAATCACATAAAATGTGAATGATCTAAAGACACAAAGATTTCAGCAGTTGGTATCCACAACTCTCATCCTAACCATTGTCTTCTTGTATTTTTGGGGGGCAATATTTACTGAACTTTTATTCTAATCCAAAAATAGATCTAAGCACCTTATTTATATAAGGTAAGTAACAAAGTATTGCTACAAAAATCATAGAAACATTTATTAAACAAAAATATGAAAATGTGAAGTTATTGCTTCTTGTCATATTCTCCATTTAGGTCTATACACTTCTGAAAATGGTGTTTCCATCTCTCTAACCCTTCCCAGTGCAAAGGCTTTCGACTGTGTGGACTGTGACAAACCATGGATAACATTGCAAAGAATACGTATTCCAGAACACTTAATTGTGCACATGAGGAAACTGTACATAGATCAAGAGGCAGTTGTTAGAACAGAACAAGAGATACCAAATGGTTTTAAATCCTTACACCATACTTACTCAATCTGAGCAAATATGCTGAGCAAATAAATAATCAGAGAAGTTGGATTATATGTAGAAGAATTATATGCATCAGGATTGGAGGGAGACTCATTAACAACCTGCAATATGTAGATGCTACAACCCTGCTTGCTGGAAGTGAAAAGGACTTAAAATACTGATGGAGATCAAAGATTGCAGCCTGCAGTATAGACTGCAATGCCCGTGAAGAAAATGAAAATTCTCACAATACTAGAATTTTGATAAACAGAGAAAAGATTGAAGTTGTCAAAGACTTCATTTTGCTTGGATCAACCATCAACACTCATGGAAGCAGCAGTCAAGCAATCAAATAACGTATTGCACTAGGCAAATTTGCTGCACAAGACCTCTTTAAAGCGTTCAAGAGCAAAGATATCAGTTTGAGGACAAAGGTATGCCTGACCCAAGCCATGGTATTTTCAATAACCTCATATGCACATGAAAGCTGGACAATAAAGGAAGAAGACCATAGAAGAATTGATGCATTCAAGTTATATTGTTGGAGGAGAATATTAAAAATACCACAGACTGCCTTAAGAATCAAACAAATCTGTGTTGGAAGAAGTACAACCAGAATTCCCCTTGGAAACCAAGATGGTGACACTTGGTTTCTCATACTTTGGACATGCTGTTGGTAAGAACCAGTCCCTGGAAAAGGACATCATGCTTGGTAAAGAGGTGGACCAACCAAAAAGGGGAAGACCCTCAGGGAGATGGATTGGTACAGTGGCAACAGCAATGTGTAGCAACAGTTGTGAGGAGGGCATAGGACCTAACAGTGTTTCATTCAGTTGTGCATGGGCCACTTTGAGTCAGAACTGACCCAGAACGACACCTAACTATAACAACAACACCATTCCAAGAAGACATCTATACTCTTCAATTGACACCACATCAAAATGGCAGTCTCGGTATCCTCAAGGGACTCCAATGGTATTCATTTTAAATGTTCTTTGAGTTTGGAGATCAAAAAGAAGATTAAGGATTTACGGTGGATAGGGTAATGTTTCCAAAGGAAATTCTTGTAGGCAGCCCTCGTCACTCTCGAAGAACAAGCAGGTGCGTTGTCATGATGGGAAAGAAAAAAAAAATCCTGGGTGAAATTCCTGGCTTTTTCTCCACCACTGCAGCTGCTATTTTCTTAAACACTTTTTTCCTAATAATGTCCCATGATCATCCTGTGTCCTTTGAGAAAATATTTCCAAATTACCCCTTTGGAGTCCCCCAAAGTAGTTGCCATAACCTTCTGAGCTGACCTCTCTGATTTGAATTTAACTGACTCAGCAGATCCTGTTGGAAGCCACTGGAATATTTTTTTTTTGGACGGCACCTTAATGAGACTGAGACAAATGTACTACTGAGAACTTCCCTGCAGCCATTCACTGATCACACACAATTGTTTAAACATGTTCTGTTTGAACTGTGGATTAATGCACTGGACTGCAAAGCCAGTTTAAGGTCGGTTATTCAAACTCACCAACCGCTCCTCATGAAACCCTATACAGGGTTGCTATAGGTTGGAATTGACTCGACAGCACTCAACAACAACAGCAATGTATAAACTGGAATCCTAGTAGCAATACTTTTTGGTTTGCCCTCATAATAACTCATTTAATTCTTTCAACAGTACTTTAAATTTTATGATTCAGATCAGGAATTGAGGAGCCATGTGCCTATGGTCACATCAGCATGAAACAGGCAGAAATCAGGATCCAGTTATTAGCTGGATACAAAGTCTGTGCTGTTAATTTTTATGCTGTACCACCCACCATTGGAGACACAGAGAAGTTCTGAACTTTGTTCAAAGCATATAAGTCCATATCACATGACTCTGGGCCCATAGACTGACATATAGGTCAGCTATATCTCTCCTTGGATCTCCTTCACTGCCTTCAGCTTCCTAGCCCTGCCCCATGTTCCCACGCTACTTAGATCTATCCTGGGGGACCTTTGTAGACAGGCTCCCAAACTCAACCATGCAAGAATCCATTTGATTCTTCAATGAACTATTAGACAACAGAGAGTCACACCCCTCTGTGAGAATGAAGAAGCAGAAAACTGTCAAAGGATATTTGACAGACCCAAATCTGGAATATAGAACTCCCTGAAAATCAAGAGTGTTTTCCTACTCTCCATCTCCAAATTCCATAGAAATACTCAATGAAATATACACATTCCGTAGAAGCAATCAATGAAATATACAAAGGGGGGTACACCTGCAAAACTGTTGGTGTTCTATGGCTGCACCTGTGGAAATCTTGGGGGAAATATCCACAAGATACTGCAGATTGATGAAGATCATCGAGGGGTGTTGTTTAATTACTCTGTTGACTGATTGGAGTGAGAAAAAATGACACTCCCCCACTGAGACCCCATGATTGCATAGGGAAAGGTCTGGAGGTTCTGCTAGGAATAACAGACCATCTGAAGATCGATCTCAACTCTCTCTTGCCTCTGAAACCTGATATATCATGAACCACTCATGCCGCACTGGGAGGGTCAAAGGTTTGCTATTTGTGATAAGGAACCACACCAAGTGTTTATCTAGTGAGGCTACACGTTTGCCCTTCATATATGCAGTTCTCATTTGAATTTCTTCCTTATACATTTCTGTTAGTATAAGGTAATAAAACACTTCAGAAGTATCCCAGACATTTAAAGTTAATAATGAGCAATGTTTGTTGTTGTTCATATTGTGAAACAAATTTTTTTCCCCATGATTATTCCTTTGTATTTTCATTAGAAAGTAAGCACTTGCTCATAATGTGAACTGTGCAGAAAGATACAAGGTTACAGTAAAACTTTGGTCTGTATTCTTTAACTACTGCTCCAAGATCCTCCTTGGGGTTTTTCATAACTATATATCTTTTACAGGAGCAGAAAGCCTCATTCTGTGGAGAGAGCTGGTAAGTTTGAACTACTGACCATGTGGTTTAGCAGACCAACATTTATAACCTATTTTGCACCCAGATTCCGTTCTCCCCACAAAGGTAAAGATTATTACCAGTCAGGATGTGGTACTTTGAGATTATGCAAATATACAATTTCTCACCACCATCCATCCATTCATTAACTTTCACATGGGTTCTTGTGGTGATCTTAAATGCCTCCCACTCATCTACATTTATTAGGAGGAATTCTTCTGTAAGAAAGAATTGTCTCCTTTTCCCCTTTTGTTTATTTAGTCAATCATTCATTTATATTATGACAGAAAGGTTTAGTAACTTTTCCCTTAAAAAGAGTAAGTTTCTGATTCTAAGCACAATTCTCTTTTAACTAAAATAACTAGGCCTTAAGGAAAGTACACCCTCTAAGCATATACATTTTGATACCTTGGTTTGCTGACCACAGTGATTAGAGCAGATTCCCTGCTGGAGAGAAGGATGCCATTCCCCATCCAAATGGCCCTAGGACCCCACTTACTGTAACCCATCAAGGTGAGGGCGCCTACGAGCATGATCAGAGTCTGCACAGCATCTGTGTAGATCACAGCAGCCAGGCCACCTGAGAAGAGACACAGGCAATGACGTCAGGGCCAGGTCCTCTGAGGAAGACTTACTCTAGGTAACAGAAGGAACCTGCGAGGTCAGCACTTGACTCAGAAGAGGTCATAGTGTTGAATTTTTACAAAGAAGGCCTTCTCTGCATGCATGTCCATGTTGTGACATGATTTTACTGTTCCTTTCAAGTTAATGTAAAGCTAAATGGGCTTAGCTGTGTGATTTGCTTTGACCAACAGAATGTGGTAGAAGTGATGGTGTGCAGCTCCAAGTTAGGCCTCAACACACCTTACAGCTGCTACTTTTCCTCTTGTCCTGAGACTACCTTGCTTTAAGAAGCCAGGTCTAGCCTAATGGAGGATGATGGCCTATATGGAGGGGATGTGAGTCAATAGCCCAAGCTAACCACCAGCCATGTGAGTAAGGCCATCTTGGTTTAGCCACCTCTTCTAGATGCCATCTGACTTCAGTGTTGAGCTCAACAGAACACCGAGCCAGTCAACTAACAGAATTATAAAAAATAATAGACCATTGTTTAAAGACCCTAAATCAGGGCCTGGTTTGTTACCCCAGAATCCCTGGGTGGTGCAAACAGTTAACATACTTTGCTGTAACTGAAAGGTTGGAGGTTCAATTCCAACCAGAGGTGCCTCAGAACAACAGCCTAGTGACTTCTGAAAAAATCAAATCAGCTGTTGAAAATTGAGCATAGTTGTACTCCGACACACACATAGTCAACCATGGGTCCGAGTGGCCGCCAAGGCAACTGGTTTTTTTGTTCTTGTTTCTACACATAAATCTATAATTGCTATTACAAGTGATCCCTGGAGCACAGTCTCCAAACTCTGACACCTTCATTTTTAACAATGGAGCTAGGATGTGAGTATTAGGTATTCAGAGCTCTAGCAGCCTTCCTTAACAGGATCACAGTGATCTAAATGCTGCGCCCCATTTCCTAGTATGGATCTGGTCTATATTAGATTTTATTTGTTGCTGTTAAGTACAGTTGAATCGGTTCCGACTCATAGCAACCCTAGACAGGGTTTCTTAGGAGCAGCTGTTGGATTTGAACTGCCAAACTTGTGGTTCACAGACCAGTGCTGATCCTACAGCATCACTATATGTGTGTGTGTGTGTGTGTTTAGAGAGAGAGAGAGTCCTGATGTGGCCCCGTAGAATAAACACTCCATCTCAAGGTTGGTTTGAACCACAAAGTTGGTGATTCAGACTTACCAGCTACTCCTTGGAGACCCTATACAGGGAGACTATGAGCAAGGAGCTCTGATAGCGTAGTGGTTACCAATCGGGCTGCGAACCTTAGAGTCAGCAGTTCAAAACTACCAGCTATTCCATGAGAGAAAGATGAGGCTTTCTGCTCCCATAAAGATTTACAGCCTCGGAAACCCTGTACAGGGTCGCTATGAGTCGGAACCGACTCCATGGCATATAACCACCACTATGAGTCAAAGCTGATTTGCCAACACTTAACAACAACAAAAACACACACATACATACACACATATATAGATATAAATATCATATATGGTGTTGATGGTGGTTATGTGCCTTGGAGTCAGTACCGACTCACAGCGACCCTGTATAGGGTTTCTGATGTTGCAAATCTTTATGGGAGCAGAAAACCTCATCTTTCTCCCACGGAGTAGCTGGTAGACTCAAACTACTGACCTTGCAGTTAGCAGCCCAACTCGTAACCCAATATGCTACCAGAGCTCCTTAGATCACATACACATAGGAGGATTAGTCAAAAATTACCTGCACTCTACTTATATTAAAATGCCTGTCCACATCCATGGCTGATGACAACATTGAGTGTGCACGTGAAATGATTCTGTCAAATAGATGAGTGACAGTAGATTATGTGACAAATAATTTGCAAATCAGCCATGGTTCTGCCTATGAAATAATCCATGACAGACTTGGGTTTTGAAAAGTTTGTTCAAGATGGGTACTGAACAGCTCACAGAAGAGCATAAACAGAAGCGTTTGGACATCTGCGAACAACATTTGGACTGATACTTGAAGGAAGGTAAAAGTTTCTTAAAAATAATTACAGGTGAAATCTTCTGTATCTGGGGCAGCAGAGTAAGGTTTCAGTCATACCTGCAATAGTGTAGACAGCTGTGATGGCCAACAGCCCAGTTATGGCCAAGTACAAATCCAGGTTTAAAGACTGCTGAATAAAGATGGCGCCTGCATACATATCCACCTGTAGAGACGCCAAGTTGATGGATGAGTGGGTATTTGCTGCATAGGTCCCCTAAGACCACAGTCTGGCAGACACATAAGAGTCATAAATTGCCCTTCATTCTTTTATCTTTGCCCAGATCAGGAGCCTCAAACTGGAGCCCTGTGGGCAATTCTGTTTGAGACCCCTGCTCTTGATGAATGAACCCACCACTTCACTGGTCTTCCTGCTTCTACTCTTAGTCCGCTTGTATGTCATCTTCCATACTGCAACGTTTACCAAACATGACAGTGTTACCTCCATTACAAGTCTCAGTGCCTCCCATTGTCCCCAAGATAAAGTCTAAACTTTTAAACCTGCCTCATTTCACATCCCCAGCCCTCCAGCCACTTGGAAAGACTCTCGGTTTCCTTGACCAAGCCATGTTCATCCAGGCCTTTAAGCTTGTACTTGTGCTTGGCCATCTATTTGTAATGCCATCCCCCTTTCTCTAACTAGTAAGCCCTGGCTTAGCTGTAACTTCCCTGGTGAGGTCTTCCATCAGACTGTGAGTAAATGTCCTAGAATGTAGCCTGTGTCTACCCCTCACATTTGGAGCTAGCACAAACTCAGTTATTAGTGTTTACAAGGAATGGAATCCCCTCTACCCTCCCAGCCCACCACACCTCACAGTTGGGAGAGAAGGCAGCCTCAGTGTCGTCAGGCTGGCTAAGTGGCATATGTCCCAGGCCTGGAAGTATTCTTTACCACTTTCCATACCTGTCATCAGTGGGCTCAAGCATGACAATGATAGTGAGGTTGGCCCAGGATCGGGCAGTATTTTGTTCTGCTGTGTGTAAGGTGGCTATGAGTCAGTACTGACTCATGGCACCTAACAACAACATATCTGTCAGCCCTGAAGGTCAGCGTTGGGCAGTTATCAGCACATCTTATCATTGCCTGAACCCAGGAGGAAGATAACAGTCCCACCCAAGGGACTATTATCTTGAAGTCCCATCAATGAACCACACCATCTAGAGATATCCACGAAGAAGCTTGGGGCTAGAGGGGAGATGCACTTCCTTCTACTTTTTTCCTTTACTTCTATCCAAATTTCAGCTCTACCCCCTCCCATCTCCCTGTAGGCACAGACTCTCCTCCCCTCCCTGAAGCCAGGAGGAGGAGACAGTGGGTGAGGAAAACACTCACATACACACACACACACACACACACACACACAGACACAGCCAGCAGTAAACTTTGCTTTAACTTCTCAATGCTGCAGCACTGTAATCAGGTTAAGTGCTCCCCTTACCGAGATCTTAGTGAAGATGTATATAAATAGGTAGAGCACAGCTAGGGTGATGGGGATCCGATTGCCGCCGAAGCGTTTCCGTAAGTATTCCGGCATCGTTGAGACCTAGGGACATAGGAGAGCTTTCAGTACGATCTTCTCCATACCAGCCCCTCTCACCTTTTCCCTCCTCCACACTCAGAAAGGTCTTCCTTAGAATTTAAAATTGGAGACTTTAAGAAGGAAAGAGAAAATAGGACAAGGAAGGAGGAACACAGAGAGATTGGGAATCTGTGCAGGGGTGTATACCCCAATAGGTCCTATTTCCCAAACATGAGATATATGTGTGCATCCCATCCCAACATTGTCATAGCCTGTATTATTATTTATTTCCTGTTTTCATTTAAACCAACTCACATTTATTTAAATAAACATCTAAAAAGGGAGCTAAATCCCCACTGCAGTGGAAAAGCAGAAGTGCCTGTCCTAAGTTTAAAAGAATCAATAAAAATAAATACATGAATAATAAAACCATTTCTTTTCTACTCTTTCTGGCAGTTTACTGCTATACACCAAAGTCTCTGGGTCCAAGGCCTGCTCATTCTTTCTTTATGAAAGGAAAAAAAGATGGGAAAAAAAAGGGTTGTTGAGCAGAGTCCAGCTGATGTGAAGTAAGGGCATATGCACAAGAACACCCACACTTGCAGAAATACCCACTTGACCTGGCTTCAATGGATGGATGATCAGAACACAAATAAAAGATGAAGAGGAAAAAAAGAGTACTCTGATATAATTTGATGAACTTGACCTATACCTATGGATGCAGTAGCTCAAAAGAGGGAACAAATCTTTACAGCGAGAATCATTCCCACCCCCTCGGTACACAGGGTAGACAGGGATGGGCAACTTGGACATTGGCTACCCAAAATGGTGGGGGGGGGGCAAAAAAGGCAAGAAGTGGCTGGCTTACAAGCTTTCAAGAGGGAACCTAGATCCAGAGGGTGCAGGGGAAGGTAGAATCTCCACTGAGTACTATCCAATCTGTTTGGATGGGGCTGATGAAAGCAGATGGGGATAGGACTCTTGTGGTACAAATGTGAATAATTGTTATCAGGACTGACTGTGAGGGTTGAAAATGTAAAGGAGCCATTTTATCACAAAAGGAGGGGAATGGTTGACTTTGCAGTCCAGGAGCAGAGGTCCCTGGGACCATCAAGGGAGAAGGACAGACAGCGGGACCCTACCCAGGGAAGCAGTGACACCAGAGATGGAGGCAGAGATGATGACGTGGAGAGATGGAGCGGCTGGGGACTCAGAGAAGGAGAGAGGCTGTGTGCTGATGAGCCAGGGAGTAGGCTTGTGGAGTATACCCTTTGGATGTTTGATGATGCATGCAGGAAATTGAAATTGCAATGAAACAAAATAAGATAGGATGAATGTAAAGCTAATGTTCTCCCGTGTAAACTATCATATAATTCACAATAAAAACTTATAAAAAAAAGACAAAGAGAGAGTTGTTGGAGTGTGTTAAAGGTGTATTAACATCAACATGAGAATTGTCCCTTGAGTTCATTACAAATTTAACAAACAACGCCCCCCAGAAAGAACAGGAAAACAATAACTTCAGTATGTATTTGCAACTCAGTGTATTTGGCCCTATGTTTAACAACCCAAGTATCTCTGTTGGTCCGTGTCCCAAACTTTAGGGAAACTAGTCTACTGTAAACCTTTACCTGGTTATTAGGAGAAGCAGGGAATTCTAGTAACCTAGGCTTCTCTGGAAAGGGCAGAATGACCTCCTTTCCTACAGAGGCAGCCCCCTCAGGACTCTGGCAGGAGGGACCATTACCATTTCCCATTTACATCTTGAATGAGCTGAAGGTCCCCAGGGGCTGGGCCGTTTGTGCTACTGGGACCCAGTATTTGAACTTCACTTTCCTTGGGTTTGAGGGTATCCTTTCCCAATATCCTCATCCCCACAAACCCCAGACTTTGGGTTGGAACAATGCTATATCTTGACTCTTGGACCTCAAATAAGCAGCTGATTCCATGAGGTCCTAAAACTTGGATGGAAGTTGTGTATAATGATGCTTCTCATATTTATAGAATGTTTGCAGCCCCTCCACTATGTTGTTGCTTGTGGAGGGAGGTGTCTCCAATACCCAGGAAGGAGACGAGTGGGCACCATCCAGGGACTAATGAATGATTACTGTTCATTCCAAGGTCAGACGATGGAAGCAGAAGAACCTGGTGACTATTCTTTGAAATGAAATCTTTGGTAACTTCAATCTTTTCTTCATTTATCATGATGTTATTATTGGTCCAGTGGTCAGAGTTTTATTTTCTTTATGTTGAGGTGCAACCCATACTGAAGGCTGTGGTCTTTGATCTTCAACATAAGTATTTAAGTCCTCTTCACTTTCGGCAAGCAAGGTTGTATCATTTGCATATCACAGGCTGCCAATGAGCCTTCCTCCAACCCTGATGCAACGTTCTTCTTCATATAATCTAGTTTCTCAGATTATTTGCTCAGCATACAGATTAAATAAGTACAATGAAAGAATACAGCCCTGGCACTCACCCTTCCTGATTTAAAACCACACAGTGTCCACTTGCTCTATTCGAATGACTGCCTCTTGGTCTATGTACAGGTTCCTCATGAGCACAATTAAGTGTTCCGGAATATTCAGTCTCCGCTATGTTGTTCTTAGCTTGTCATGATCCACAGTCGAAAGCCTTTGCATAGTTACTAAAGCACAAGTAAACATCTTTCTGGTATTCTCTGCTTTCAGCCAAGATCCATCTTACATCAGCAATGATATCCCTCATTCTACATTCTCGTCTAAATCCAGCTTGAATTTCTGGCAGTTCCTTGTCAATGTACTTTGTGGACTCTGTTACACCAGTAGAACAAACTGATCAGTTGGCATAACACAGTCCACAAAGACAATATTTTACATCCTACTTTGGAGTTCTGGTGTGGCGCTGTGGGTTAATGCGTCAGACTGCAAAGCCGTTTGAACTGCAAGGTCGGTGGTTCAAGCTCATCAGCTGCTCCTGGGAAACCCTACACAAGGTCACAATGGGTCAGAACAGACTCGATGGCACTTAACAACAACAACAACTTTGGTGAGCAGTGACTGAGGCGTTAAAAGCTTGTGAGCAGCCATCTAAGATACAACTATTGTCTCTCCTTGTTCAGAGAAACAAAAGAGTGATGAAAACTGAAAACACTTGGAGACAGTATGTACAACAGAATAACAGACCACATGAACATTCATTCCCATGACCCTGAGTCCAGAAGAGCTAAATGGTGTCCAGGTACTGCTACTAACTGCTCTGAAAGGGATCACATTAGAAGGTCCTGGGTAGAATGAGAAAAAATGTGGAATAAAGAAATCAGAATCATAAAAAGACTTGTTTTACTGGTCAGCTAGAAATTAGTGGGACCCTGAGTCTACGGCTCTTCATCATCCTTCATGTCTAGAGCCAATCTCATCTCCATGGCTCAGTGTTCAGCCAAGCAATAGTTACGTATATAGTGGGGCCATTGGGACAAGTGAAGTACGCACATAAAATAGTCAACCTTTTACGATCAAGAGGGCAGCATTTCCCTAAGGACAACATTCAGAAGGTGAGGAAAGACGGAGGAATGGAAAGAAGAAATACAGGGAGGAAGTGGGTTACGTGATGTTACATTGAGAGAACTGTAATCAACATGAAATGAAGTAGATGGTTTGCTGGATGTAAAACTGATGATCTGCTCTGTAAACCTTCACTCAATACACTCAAAACAAAAGTAAAAGGATGATGGAATCTGTGTGATGTATTTACGTGTGTTCAGTATAAAATTGTTTCAAATTTTATAAAAGTTTGATTTTTTTTTTTTCTTAATCAAATTTGTTGTTGTTGTTAAGTACCATGGAGTCAGTTCTGACTCATAGTGACCCTGCACAGGGTTCCCGAGGCTGTAAATCTTTATGGGAGTAGAAAGCCTCATCTTTCTTAATCAAATAGTGGGGGATAAAAACTCCAGTATAAATTGACATTTTTAAATACTAAAAAGATCCCTTCCCCACAAAAAAGACAATTTTGGACCATGAACCAAATGAATGGCTTGCCTCAACCTTTTGATTTGCTGGCATGGCGGTAGGACAAGCACTGGACTGCAAGGTCGGTTTGAACCACGAGGTCAGCAGTTCAAACTCTCTAGCCACACCTCAGAAACCGTCTACAGAGTAACTGTGTGTTGGAAACAACTCAATGGTGCTTAACAAACCAACCAAAGAATTTTCTACAAGTACATCGATTGAACTCTGACACTCTTCACAAACAGAGAGATGTGCTCAAATCTTGCTGAACATGTGATGTCCTAACTGGGGGGCAGTGGTGGGCATGTGAGAATATTGACCCACAGAGATAAGTGTGCCACCCTCAGAGTGGCTTCCCTGTCTTATCTGTGAATGACAACTACCCGCTATCTTGGCTGGGAGTGAATGTTCTGTTCGTTATTGATTGACAGCCTTTATTATCAGTTGACCTTCATTTCAGTCCAGAAAGAGTGGCACTTGGATGTCTTCAGTCTCCCTAGGCAGGAAGTTTCTAATGAGCTATGAGAGGAAGGGGAGATGCAAAGCATCAGAAAGCAAGCAGCATTGAAATCTAGAAGTCAGACGCTGGGGAAGCATGAAGCTAGCTGACAGATGGGAGGCAGTGACACGTGTTGTTTGTTGTAAAGCTGCTAAAAAGGCAATTTGCCACAAGCAAGGTAGAGAGAGAAGAGATGGATTTCCTGCAGAAATACGTGTTTATGTGCACCACTGCACAAGTATAAAAATGCTCAGAGCAGAGCAGTGTTCATCATAACACTGGAAACCACCTACATGGGCTTCACAAAAGAATGAATAACCATCTCCAAATGTATTTATATAACATAGATTATTACTAAGCAACGAAGCTGTCTACAACAGAATATCCTCCCCGGATTCCCTGATTCCATCTATACACACTTCAAAAACAGTAAATTTAGGAAGGCACCATTATATATATATAAGTCCTGGTGTGACACTGTGGGTTAATGCATCAGACTGCAAAGTCATTTGAACTGAGAGGTTGATGGTTCAAGCTCACCAGCTGCTCCTTGGAAATCCTATCTAGGGTTGCTATGGGTTGATATATATAACCATCGGCATTTTGGTTAGCAGCCAAGTGCTTAACTGTTGTATACATATATATTTTTTGGTTGTTCTGTGCTGTCAAATTGGTTCTGACTCATAGCGGCCCTATATAGGGTTTCCAAGGAGCAGCTGGTGAGTTTGAACTGCCAACCTTGTGGCTCAAACCAACCTTGTGGTCCATGTAGTTATTTATAAAAGCAAGGAAGGGATTACAAGCCAGGGAGAAGAGAAGAGATGTGGGGAATATTGGAATGTTTTCTATTTTGATCTGAGAGTTCACTTTGCACTAATTTGTTGATCTATATGTTTGTGTTTTATGCACTTCTCTGTATTTGTGGAGTCTTGGTGGTGTAATAGTTAAGCACTTGGTTGCTAGCCAAAAGGTCAACAGTTTGAACCCACTCACTGTCCTGTGGGAGAAAGATGTGACCGTCTGCTTCCATAGATATTCACGGCCTTGGAAGTCCTGTGGGGCAGCTCTGCTCTGCACCTATAGGGTTATTCTGAGGTGGAATCTACTCAATGGTAATGAGGCTTTTGTGTGTTTATTTTACTTTGTCATTTTCATCTTTTCTCAACGTTCTGGAATTTGTTTCTAGAGTGCTCATAATCCTTTCTTTGAATATTTGTAAGAAACGGTCCAAAGAGTTTCTGTTTTTGTGCATCATCAAGTCGTTCTGGTTCATAGTGACCCTGGGACAAAGTAGAACCACCCCACTAGTTTCCCAAGGCCTTGATGGTGCTGTAGGGTAAACACGGGATGGCTAATTGAAGGATCATGGTAGTACAAACCCACCAGCCACTCTCCAGGAGAAAAACAAGATGCCTTCTCCTGTAAAGTTTACAACCTCAGAAACTATACAGGGTCGCTATGAGTCGGAATCGACTTGATGACACTTGATGACTTGATAGCATCAGGTTTGGATTTTTGGTTCGTTTCTCTTTTTTTATAATCTTTATAGTTGCAGAATGACAACTCCTTTCTCCTGTGGAGTCACTGGTGAGTTTGAACCACTGGCGTTTTGGTTAGCAGCTGAGGGCTTAACTGTTTTGCCACCGGGGCTCTTTGAAGTATGTCTGTGGTTGTTGTTAAGTGGCGTCGAGTCAGTTCCAACTCACAGATATTCTGTACAGCGCTTCTGAGACTGTAAATCTTTACAGGAGCTGAAAGCCTCCTTTTTCTATAGCTCAGTGACTGCTGGATTCAAACTGCTGACCTTTCAGTTAGCAGCCCAACACACAACCCACTTTATCACAAGAGATCCTTAGAAGAATGTGTAGACCCTGGGACTTTTTACTTAACAATGTAGCTTGGAGGAATTTATATAGCAACACACTTCAATGGACTCCATCCCTCTTCATAGTGTGGTTGCATAACATTCCACACTATGAATACACATTTTGGTTGTCCCCAGCTTTCTCTACTACAAACAACTACAATAGGCATTTCAAATCTTTGTCCCTCTTCTTAACTTTCATCCTCATGACTTCCTTTCTCACAGGTGAGATGATCTTTTGTTTGCCAGGGAAAAAAATGGAAATCATCAGCTGGGAACTTCTGGCGGCCTTACCTACAAGCTAACCTACATCTAGAATATACCACCGCTGGACTGACAGTGAGCATCCTTGCATCTCCGCCATCCTGTTTCTTTTCGACAGATGTTTAATAAATAGTTACTGACCCTTGGATTCAAGGATCCTCACTGTCAGTTCACTGTTGTTATATTCTAGATGCTTTATCTATGTGGGAGCTAGTCCTAGGTAGGAGTAGGAGGACCTATGTCCCTCACCCACAAAAGGCCAAAGTAGCATATTGTTATTGTTAAGTGCCATCTTATATTACTTGTGGTACCTATGAAGTGATTTTTTAAGTAATTTCTCTGATCGCTATACAGTTCTTTCTATTTTGTGCATGTTCAGAATTTCTATAATAAAAAAAATTTGAAAACAAACAATAAATAAGGAGGAATATGATGCAGACCGTGCAGAGCCGGTCAGGAGGTCAAGACCCTGTGGGCCCAAGCGTTGTTGACCGTCCAAACCATAGGCTCTGAGGATCAGACGTTAGCCACCTAGCAGACATAGCAAACTGTCCCTCATCTGATCATTCAGTTATGCTTGTTAGTAATCGCATACATGAGCCCTGGATATCCACAGACAAATGTAAAAACCTTCCCTAAAAGCCGAGACTGTAAATTCCAAAAAGGCAAGTTCCCCCCAACCCAAAAAAAAGCTAAAGAGGATAGAGAGAAACACTGTTAACTGATGATATATGGAGGGGATAATAATCAATGTAATGAAAAAAGCTATATGAATGGTTGAATGTGAAGCTGATGATATGCCCTGTAAACTTTCACTCAATCCAAAATAAAAACATTTAATAAAAAAATTTGAGATAGGTTATTATCTTATTACAAATGACATGGTGATATTGTATTATCATATTATACAGTATTGCCGTATATGATGTTTTTGTTGCTAAATGTCATTCAACTCATAGTGACCCTGTATGGGGTCTCTGAGGTTTTAAACTATTTGTTGTTGTTAAGTGCCATTGAGTCGGGTCCGACCCATAGCGACCCTGTACAGGGTTTCCGAGGGTGTAAATCTTTACGGGAGTAGAAAGCCTCATGAAAAACAGCATCTTTCTCTTGCGGAGCAACTGATGGCTTGGAACTACCGACCTTGTGGTTAGCAGTCCAATGCCTAGCGTTTGCCACATGTGATAGAGCGTCTAAAATAGAAGTAAGCCTAGAGAGTATGAATAACACAAAGCTGTCAACAGATCATAAATGATTTTTAAATGATTTTTTTCAAAAAGTCTAAAGCAACATTATTTGCCACAAAAATGTTGACATTTTCCATCAGTCAAATATGCCTTGATTCTTTCAGTTTTGTGTGCAAAGAAAGAACTATCACTGCCCTGTTTTTGTCTTAGTTAGAAGGTTTAACGTGTTATGGTTTACATGCCTAAGAGAGGTTGGGAAGTTTAGGGTGATGGTTTGACATTAAGCATTTTATTGAGCCCACACTTCTTCCAGTCTATGAGCAATCTCAGGCACATCTTCAGTGTTGCTTACTAGGTGGCCACTGCTAAGGACTGATTGTCTCACCATGTGCCCTTCCTCATCAGCGTTGGTACCTCTCTTGGTGTCTAATGGAGGAAAGGAGGATGGTGGTGGGAAGAAGTTTCGTTTTCCCAAAGGGTCTCCTCATTCTAGCTCCCAACACTCCTCAGACTCACCTGACCAGCAATGTAGATCGGGAGGAAGACCCAGGCCAACATCAGCACAGAGAATAAGCCCTGTCCAAGAAAAAAAAGTCAGCTATACAGGTTTATCTCTGTGCCCTGGGACCACCTGACTTGATCTCTGCCTCTCACTCAGCCTCATACTTTCTGAGTGACTCACATTCCCTGGGTTCTTAAATCCGTTTGTGAAATGGAGAAAGCGGAATCTGACAGGGAAGGCTGGAAACAGGAGTGTTTCGTTGCTCTTTCTACCTCTGTGTCTCTTACTAAACTTCCCACGTCAACTGCCTTCATTCAGTTGCTCTCCCTCCTCTCCTGGTTGTTGTTGTTAACTGCTGTAGAGTCAGATCTGACTCATAGTGACCCTATGTAGGGTTTCCGAGGAGCAGTTGGTGGGTTTGAACCACCAACCTTGTGGTTCAAACTGACTTTGTGATCCAGCACATTATCCTGAAAAGACTGGGAGATCAAGTGGGCCTGGGCTCAAAGACTGGATGTAGAGAAAGTTTACACACATCTCAGACTCATCTGCCTCATCTGTGAAATGGGGACAAGAGTCTCAATGAGTTGTTGTGAGGAATCTGTGCGATCATTTCTAGGCACTTACTATGCACTAGGGTCTTCTCTTCATCTTTACAAGTAACAATTCAGTATCATCCAATATCATCCACAAGGACGTAGGGGGCTAGAGATGCTAAGTAAGTTGCTTAGTGTCATGCAGCTTGTAAAGTGCTGGAACCAGGACGTGAACCCATGCAACCTGGTTCTGTCTGTAATTGAATCCCATAAAATGACAAGTATGTAATGTACTGAGGTCTGTGCCTAGCTTAGAGGAAGGACTTTAAAACGTTAGTTGTTAGGTTGATGAGGACCACGTTAATATACACGCCCTACTCCCTGGTGAAAATCATATTCTGAATGAGCACTATGCATAGGGAGTGGTCTATCACTTGGGTTACCTGTGGGGCACCAAAAGGGTCAAGAGCTGTTGTGCCCATTGGAGCTTTTGTGATGACTAACTGATGTCTAAATTACAAAGCGATAACCTCTGATCCAATGATGTCTTCTCTCTTCTGAATTTACAATAGAAAGACACTGAGCTCTCTCCTCACCACACCCAATTGTTGGCTTTATGGGCCCTCATCAGGCAAGCACAGGGACACCTAAGACTTGCAGATCAAGACGGTTTTTTGTTTAATAAGGGTTCCCTGTTTGTTTTATTTTCCTAAAGCTCCATTCTACTGTCAGAAGTGAGACACAACCACACAACTGTCTCATACCAAATACTCACACAATTATACTCACACTAAATTCATAAGCAGCTACAGAAATCCCCACAGCAGCGCCTGAACCTGCCAGGCCAACGAAATGGCCACTTCCAACATTGCTGGCAAACAGAGAAGCACCCACCTGTAGGGAAATGAATGGGTCAGTTCTTGCAGCCAGGACCTGGAGTTTCTGTTCCCCACTGCCAGGTTTTTCCCCTGACCTAAAGGGAGCTGGAAGGAGCTCTGGTAGTGTAGTGGTTACAAATTGGGTTGCTAATCTCATGTCAGCAGTTCGAAACTACCGCAGGAGAAAGATGAGGCATTCTGCTCCTGTAAAAATTGACAGCCTCGGAAACTCTGTACAGGGTTGCTATGAGTCGGTTCCGAAGCCTCGGCATATAACCAACCAACCATCCATAGGAGCTGGTAGGGTAGAGATTACAAATCAGGCTGCTAACCTCAAGGTCAGCAGTTCCAAACTACCAGCCATTCCACAGGAGAAAGATGAGACTTTCTGCTCCTGTAAAGATTTACAGCCTTGGAAACCCTATGCAGGGTCGCTATGAGTGGGAACTGACTCCATAGCACATAACTACCACCACCAAAAGGACCAAGACAGAAGAATAGTGGTGAAGGCAGGACCATTCCTCTCCTAGTAGGCACCTTTGCTCAAATTAGAAAAAGACTCTCTCTCCTCAAGGCTTCTTCACTTCCACCATCACAAATTGTCATAACAACTATACACATCAACGAGGAAGGTTCTCTTCACATGTTGAGTTAAAACGTGAGAAGATGAAAGACCAGCTTGTTGCCATAAAAGTTGAGCCTATGTGGGAATATCAACTATCCAGAGGAAAAGCTAATGATAAATAAATAAATGGGTAGGTAGATGGATGGATAGATAGATAGAAAAAATTAAGTGCTGTTGACATCACTTGAGTCTCTGCATTCAGCCATACCTGAAATTGGCCCAACCATAGATTTTTCTTTAGGGTTACCTGATACATCCCAGTTTAATCAAGTTGAACTGGAGTTAGTCTCTCTAGTTTAGACTGTGACTTCCAAGTTATATGGAACCAAAGAGAGCAAATTCTGCTCTTGTAGACTCTTTGAAAAGTGATTTGAATTGAACCAAGGATGACTTACTGGCCACCACACCATATCCCCTCCAGCCAAGAAGTAGCCTTTCACCGTGTCTCTTTTGGTCCTCACTGTGGACTGGAACAAAGAGGAGGGAAAATGTTAACAATCTGAGTCATTCCAAAATGGCCTGGGCCAGGGATTACAAACTGGGAAATCAAAGGGTCAGCTTTTCCCTCAAATATGTTTTGTTTGACACATGGTTTTCAAAAAAAGTTGAATTTGAATGCCTTTAGAGGAGGCAAAAACTCTTCCGATCACCCTTCACTTCACTTCCTGTTTTACACCTCACTGGAGTTTTAGACCCATGGCTTAGCTACAGATGCTTCTAATGGCCACCTTTTCTTAGATGTTGTTGTTAAGTGCCTTCAAATCAGTTCTGACTCATAGTGTAACCCTGGATAGGGTTTCCAAGGTGTGACTGGTGGGTTTGAACCACCAACCTTGTGGTGAGCAGTTCAGTGCTGATCCTACAATGCCACAAACACTATGTAAGTATTTTATGAGCATTAACTTGTGGCACTGCAGGATCATGCTCTGGAAGGCAAAGCCAGTTTGAATCACAAGGTTGCTGGTTCAAAGCCACCAGCCACACTTTGGAAACCCTATACAGGCAGGGATGGGAATCCAAACCCAGATCAGTATGCTGTTTGAGTCCATGTGTGTAGTTGGCCTACAAAGCTGTCATCTGTCACCAAAGGTGTTCCAGTAGAGACATCTCCACCACTAAGCAGCTTGTGAAAACTTGGATTTGTTACTTAACTTCTACGAGGACATTCTTACCCTGGGTGGAAAATGACACAAAATGGTAACTCTTCCAAGCCCTACAAGTGACCTTGCTGTGCAAAGCAGACATTGTGACTAATTCCTGCGGAATCCTGACACAGAAAGTATTTTCGAAGAATCAAGAACTCCTTGTGCTCAAAGAGATAAGAAAAAGGGTCACTGGAATTCAGACCTTACCAAACCAGTGATACATCAGGGTCCCCTGGTTCTCCTGTGAAAGCCCAGATCCCCAGGAACTCTAACTTTCACTCTAGCCCTAACCCTAACCACAACGGCCCTTATTCTTAATGACCTCATCCATCTCAGGATCTGCTAAAGTGTGGGAAGCAGAGAAAAACTGGACATTCTTTGGAATGTCCAATACCTTTGTTTTCTATTCTTGACCTGGATGAGGAAAGCTAAAGACTAACAAGTAGAGAAACAATCACAGGAGAGTAAGATCTAAGTAGACACACCTCAGTGGACTACAGGTTTCATGTTCTTTTACAGGTGACCTAAAACCCCAAAAATACAGCACTATTCTTATCCCAAAGCCACCGATCTCTTTACAATATAAAGACTGTCTACAAATTGGTAATACAAATGGCAAGCCCTTGAAATCTTTAAACCAAACAATACTTTAGCTTAATGAGTAAAGAAATGTCTGCCTTGAGTATTGTGCTCTTTTTAGATCTATGTATATGAGATCAGGAAGGAGCTCTGGTAGTGTAGTGGTTACGAATCGGGCTGTGAACCTTAAGGTCAGCAGTTTGAAACTACCAGCTGTTCTGTGGGAGAAAGATGAGGCTTTCTGCTCCCATAAAGATTTACAGCCTCAGAAACCCTGGAGTCGGAATCGACTCCACAGCACATAACCACCACCACCATATGAGATCAGGAGGCCTGGTGTGCTGTGGGTTAATGTGCCAGACTGCGAAGCTGTTTGAACTGCAAGGTCGGCAGTTCAAGCTCACCAGCTGCTCCTTGGAAACCCTATACAAGATGGCTATGGGTCAAAACCAACTTGATGGCACTTAACAACAACAACAACAATATGAGATCAAAGTGACAACAGAAATTCAAAAGATTCGCTAGGAAACTTAGGATGCAGTGAGTTTCTGTTAGCTAGGGAGGAACAAGTCAGGAACAGAGGATGGTTGTACCACTTGAAGAATGTACAGTGTCATTCAGCTGTACAGGTACAAGCTGTGCAATGCTTGGTGTATGTTTTGCTGCATATATTCTCAATGATAGCAAAAATAAAATAAATTATAATACATTATATATACATACATAAAAGTTTGTGGAAAAATCTCATTATCTTTCAAATCCATTTTTCTACCATTTTTGAAGCCCCCTTGTTTGTATGAGCAAGAACTCAACAAAATGGACTAACCATGTACGTGTGAAGATTGCTGAAATTTATCCTACTATATAGCTACACATATCATGTTTGGTAAAGTGGAAGGTTGGAGAAAAAGAGGAAGACCTCCAACGAGATGGACTGGCACAGTGGCACCAGCAATGGGCTCAAGCATAGCAGTGATTGTGAGGTTGGCCCAGGACTGGGCAGTGTTTCATTCTGATGTGTAAAGGGTCGCTATGAGTTGGTACCGACTTGATGGCAGCTAACAACAACATCCAAAATAATAAGTGAGCAAAGTTTATTTTTTGCAGCAGAATTTGTAAAAGATGAGCTGAGAAACAATTCAAATGACCCTTATCTGGAGATTTCTTAAATAATTACAGCACATTTCAGCACTACAGTACTTAATGGAATACTGTGTGACTTTTAAAAAGATGAGGAAGCTTCTAGCTTATGCAAGAGATACTAGAAATTGAAAAATAGTAGGGAACAAAGCAGGCTATAATAAGCTACAGTTAGTTTAAGAAAGAGGGAAACATGCATATTCATATTTTCTTGGATTTTATATAAAGAAATTTTTGAATATTGCACTAATGTATTTATAAACTAGTAACAGTGGTTACCTGTGGAGGGAAAATTGGTAGGGAAACTTTCCAATGGAATGTCATTTTAAGGTGTTTTTCTTTTTGAAGCGTGCAACTACATTGCTTTAAAAAATAACTTTCTTTTAATTAAAAGAAAAAACAAAAGTATGACTTCAAAGTAAAGGACATGTGGATTCTAATCCTACTTCTCCTAACTCCCTAACAGCATGTTGTTGTTAAGTGCTGTTGAATCAGTTCTGACCCATAACAACCCTGTATAGGGTTTCTGAGGAGGAGCTGGTGAACTTGAACCACCGACTTTGCAGTTCAAACCAACATTGCAGTCCAGCTCATCATCCCACAGCACCACACCAGGACTCCAACTAACAGCATAAGGACTTTAAATGATTAAATCCCGTTTCCTCATCTGTGAAATGGGCCTAGTAGCCATAGCTTCTCCACAGGCACATGTGAAAATTATTAGATGGTGTAAGTAAAAGTGCTTAGCCCAGTGCCTGCCACTGAGTCAACGCTCAATGTGTTTTTTTAAACAGTACCGTTCTGAATACTCAGTGACCTTGAGCTAGTTTCTTCTCTATCTCAGCATCTTATTCTCAAAGTGATGGGGTTGGGTTGAAGAATAACGATGAGTCTACAAAACATCTTATGTCAAGAGTAAACCCAGAGGACATTATGCTGAGTGAAATTAGTCAACCACAAAAGAACAAATATTGTATAAGACCACTATTGTAAAAACTCAAGAAAAGGTTTTCATGCTAAAAGAAACCTTCTTTGATTCCTTTGGCTACCAGGAGGTAAGTGAGAGTAATTTACTGTATACAGGGTGTTGTTGTTGTAGTTAAATGCCATCAAGTCGGTTCATCTAGGGGGTTGTTGTGAGATGCCGTTGAGTTGATTCCGACCCATAGCAACCCTGTATAGGGTTTCCAAGGAGCAGCTCGTGAGCTTGAACCACTAATGTTGCAGTTTAAATGACTTTGCAGTCTGATGCATTAGCCCACAGCACCACACCAGGACTCCATAAATCTAGAGGGTAGACACATGTTAACTTGGGTAACAGGGAAGGCAATATAGAACAAGAGGGAGGTTGGCAGAAGAACAATGAAGACAGGTGAAGACACAGGAAGGGTTAGAGGGATAGAGGTAAATACTGTTGTATACACAACTCTGCAACAGCAGTCTTCTGTGGGTAGATACATGGACATAAACAGGCTGATGGGTATGGAAGGGCAAGTGGGAGTATATCCACAAATATTTAAGGGTTTACACCTATGAATGGGGTGGAGCATATAGAGGGCAAAATCATGAAAAATTCTTCTCAGATATTCAAAAACACCTTGAGGCAATGAGTTGATGGGTCTAGGGGCTCAGGGGACACTATGGTCAATTGGCATAACATAGTCTCCAAAGATAATGTTCTACCTCCCACTGTGGTGAATAGTGACTGGAATCTTAAAATCTCATGAGTGACCCTCTAAGGTGCATCTATTGGTCTCTCCATGCACAGAAGAAAGAAGAGTTATGAAAGGTGAAGATGTTTGGAATTATTCCAATGGACCACGAACATCAGACTCCATGACTCTGAGACCAGGAGAATTAGATGGTGCCTGGTTACCCACTACCAACTCCTCTGAAAAAGATCACATTAGAAGGTCCTGGAGAGAATAGAAGAAAATGTGAAACAAAATTCAAAATTATAAAAAAAGACTGGGCTTATTGGTCAGAGAAAGACTGGAAGAACCAGAAACAATTTCCCTTGGCCACCCTTCAGGTCTGGACCTGAACTATCTTGGTGGTCCCATTTTCAGCAGTAGATAATAGGGAAACAGCAACAGTAGTAGGGTCTGCTCACCATTCAAGGGCAAAAGGGCAACATTTACCTAAGGACAAAGTTCAGAAGGGTTGAGAAGGAGGGTGGAATGGAAATAGAAACCACAGGGAGGAAGCGAGACAATTGTTGTTACGTGGAGGGGATTGAAATTATTGAACTGAAACAAAATGTATCATCTATTTAAATGATTTGCTCTGTAAACCTTCACTCAATTCACAATAAAACTTAAAAAAAAAAAAAAAGATGATGGGGACTGGCCCAAGGCCTGTGGCAGGCCCTCTCTCCTCTCCCACACCCTACAGGCCTGACTTACCCATAGTCCAACAGCCAGGACAAACAGGAAGTACAGAACAAGTACGGCAATGTCACCTGGCTCCAGGCGCCTCTGAGGAAATGCCTCAAGGGGATCTGACTGCGGGGGTTCTGGGCTGCTGATGCCACTCTCCATGGTCCTGAACGGAATCTTCAAACCTGCAAAAGGGTAAATGCATGTCAGATGGCAGAACCTGGCGTCACTCTTCCCACCCCATCCATAGCTGCCTCTCTGGCGCATCCAAATGAGAGGGAGGTGTAGTGTGTCTCCATCCACCCACTTATTCATTCAGTAATATTTACAGTGAAGTTACATCAAATATTCAGCTAATTATTACCAATTCAGCCACTCACTTGGCAACATATAAGCAATTTGAATACTACAGATATTTCACCACTGTATTCAACTTAATAAGCACAAACCCAGGTGTAAGAGGAAAATGAGACAATTTCCTTTTCTGAGGTAACTCACAGCTGGGTGAAGGTCTAACCAATGATTTTATTTGAGGTTTAGCCTCAAGACTATAATTTTGTTTCAATACTGGACTCTGCACATAAATTATCTCATATTTCATATGCACTGATACTTCATAAGCGCTGATTTAGTACCGATCACATGCCAGCCATCATTCTAAGTGTTTGTTGTTGTTGTTAGGCACCATCAAGTTGGTTCTGACTCATAGTGACCCTGTGCACAATAGAATGAAACATTGCCTAGTCCTGTGCCATCCTCACAATTTTTGTTATGCTTTACCCCATTGCTGCTGCCACGATGTTAATCCATCTCATTGAGGGTCTTCCTCTTTTCCACTGACCCTCCACTTTATGAAGTATTACATCCTTCTTTTAGGACTGGTCCCTCTGGATAATACACATCCACATAAGAGAGATGTCCAAAGAATGAGATGAAGTCTCGCCAGCTTGGCTTCTAAGGAGCATTCTAAAGAGCATTCTGGCAATACTTCTTCCTACACAGATTGATTTGTCCTGGCAGTCCATGGTACTTTTAATAATCTTCTCCAACACCATAATTCAAATGCATTGATTCTTCTACTAGCTTCATTATTCATTGTCCAAATTTCCATGCATATGAGATGATTGAAAAAACCATGGCTTGAGTTGGGCACACCTTAATTCTCTTTGATCTATTACACTTTAAACGTATTACACAATACGTTTGCCTAATGCATCTGTTTGATTTCTTGACTGCTGTTTCCATGAATGTTGATTCTGGATCCAGGCAAAATGAAGTCTTTGACAACTTCAGTATTTTCTCTATTTGTCGTGATGCTATTTATGTAAGTGTTTACAAACCTTCCAAGTGGGCATGATTATTATCATCCCCATTTTACAGATGAGGAAACTGGGACACAGAGAAGTTAGTATTTTGCCCAAGGTAATATTACTGGGAAATTATGTTTTATAGCTGCCTTGGTGGCATGATAGTCCAGCACTCAGCTGCTATCTGAAAAGTTAAAATTTAAACCTACATTGTGATCCCATAAAGATTATTTTTGATTGTGTGATGTTGAATCAGTTCCAACTCATAGTGACCCTGTATAGTGTTTCCAAGGCTGTAAGTCTTTACAGGAGCACAAAGCCTCATCTTTTTCCTGATGAGAGGCTGGTGGATTCAGACTGCTGACCTTGGGGCTAGCAGCCAAACTCATAACCCACTACACCACCACAAAGATTGTTGTTGTTGTGTGCCGTGGAGTTGGTTCCGACTCATAACGTCCCTGTATGGAGTTTCCTAGGCTGTAAATCTTTACAGGAGCAGAAAGCCTCATCTTTCTCCCACGGAACTGCTGGTAGTTTTGAACTGCTGACCTTGCGGTTCGCAACCCGATTGATAACCACTATGCTACCAGAGATTACGACCTAGAAAATCCGATGGGGCAATTCTACTCTGTAGCAATGGGTCACTATGAACCAGAAGTGAGTCACTGGCACACAAGGACAGTTCCTTGTTATAGGTGGTCATCTTGTGCATTGCAGGGTTTCTAGCAGCAACACTGATCTCTACTCAAAAGATGTCAGTGACACTCACCCACCTTCCCCCCAGTTAAAAATATCTCCCCCAGGGGTAACATTGCACCCCAACCCAACAAGATGGTGCTTAATAACAGCCTAGAAAGGAGCTCAAGATGGCCAAACTTCATCTCTCATACTTCAGACATATTGTCAGGAGGGACAAATCACTGGAGAAGGATATCATGTTTGGTAAGACAGAGGGTCAGAGAAAAAGAGGAAGACCCCCGATGAGATGGATTGGCCAAGTGGCAGCATCAATGGGCTCAAGTGTGGCAACAGTAGTGAGGTTGGCCCAAGATCAGGCAGTGTTTTGTTCTGCTGTGCATAAGGTCGCTATGGGTCGGTACTGACTCGATGGTACCTAACAAGAATAAACAGAAAGGAGCTCTGGTAGCGTAGTGGTTACGAATCAGGCTATGAACCACAAGGTCAGCAGTTTGAAACTACCAGCTGTTCTGCAGGAGAAAGATGAGGCTTTCTGCTCCCATAAAGATTTACAGCCTCCAAAACCCTATACAGGGTCGCTGTAAGTCAGAACTGACTCTATGGCACATAACAACAACAACAACAACCTAAGCTGCGTTAGAGAAATACAAGATGTTACTCATTAGAAACAATACCTCCAGGGGGCTCTCGATGATATGTAAATTCCATTCCCTTGCCAAGTGTAGGTGTTATGAATCAGGCTGCGAATCTTAAGGTCAGCAGTTCGAAACTACCAGCTGTTCCATGGGAGAAAGATGAGGCTTTCTGCTCCTGCAAAGATTTACAGCCTTGGAAACCCTGTACAGGGTTGCTATGAGTCAGAACCGACTCCATGGTATATAACCACCACCTCTAGGGTTGGGCCTTGATTTGTTTCATGTTGAGGGGAAACTTAGTTTCTCAGACCTGCGCCATGGAGGCCCTCTCCAGGAAGAGAACACACAATAACCATTGATCCCTACTAGCATGTATGCAGAGGAAAGAAGAAAGGATAGGAAAAACAGAAGAGAAACAGAGAGAGGGAAGACCCACAGATTCACTAGTACTGAACATTCCCAGCTGGGACACTTACCAGCTATAATGCAAGAGTAAGTAGCAGATGTTAGAATTCCAATCCAGATCACCCTTCACCTCTCTGAGCCTCAGTTAGAGCTAGGTTTTACTGTCATCTGTAAAATGGGATGATAGTAATAATACTTGCTCAGGAATAATTTAACTAAGTCAGAGATCTGCAAGGTCTCAGTGCAAGAAGGCACATGGATGAGGGTGGGGAAGAGGGAGGGGCTGGAGTTGGAGGCTTCTTAGAGGAGAGTTAAACTAGGAATTGCATATTCTGGAAGCTTGAGGAGGGAGAGACTGTCTGAAGGACTGTCTCAAAGGTGAAGACCTTAGTAGGTAGCTAGTGCTCTTGTTCCACGTTGTTGTTGGTAAGTGCCATCGAGTTGGTTCCGACCCATAGCAACCCTGCTTAGGGTTTTCAAGGAGCATCTGGTGAGCTTGAATCGCCAACCTTGTGGTTCAAACCAACTTTGTAGCCCAGCGCATTACCCCACAGTGCCACACCAGGGTTACAAATGAGGAAATTGAGTCTCAGAGAAGTTTAGGATCAGGTCTAAAATCACAGGATGATGAATGGTAGAGCCAGGAGTCAAATCTAGGCCTGTCCGTGTTCAGAGTCTGTGTTTCCAACACTGCCCCTCCCAAAACAGGGGATTTAGGGGAAGAAAAGGATTAAAGGCAAAAGAAGCCATTTATGGGATATGATGATGAATGGAGCCCTGGCGTGGTGCTGCAGGATAACACGCTGGATCACAAGGTCTGTGGTTCAAACCCACCAGCCACTCCTTGGGTCTCTATGGGTCCAAACTGACTTCATGGGACTTAACAACAACAATGATGATGAATTGGGGAGTGGGGCAAATGGTCTTAGAACTCATTAGGTCTAAAAGGGAGGAAGAGGAGGAGGAAGGAAGGGAGGGCCATGGACTGACTAGTGAGCCTGCCCTCCCCTTGTCCCCAGTCTCCAGCCCTCCCCTCATCTCCGCCCTCCCCTTGCCTTGTCTCTGCCTGCTGGGCACAGAGGGATGGGAGTCCCAGGGCACAGATAAACAAGTTATTCATCACTGTTGTCAGGCTTTCAGGCTAAGCAGCCGGGGAGGCTGGCATGGACTCCAAGCTCTTCCTGAATCCCAGGGAGGTGGGGGCTCTGCACAGGAGGGACTTGCCTCCTTCTTTTTGGTGGAAATAATGGCACCAAGCAGAGAGGTTGTGGGACCTAGTGCTGTGACCCAGCTGGGGTGCAAATTCACAGGATGAGCTTAGAGGAGAACTAGCTCCACCCGCAGCCCTCAATCTGCCCCTTCTTCAACAAATATGTGCTAAATGTATAACAATTGTTGAGAGCTACGGAGTCGGGAGTCGGTCCCAACCCATAGGGACCCTGTATAGAGTTTCTGAGGAGCAGCTGATGAGCTTAAACAGCCAACCTTGTGGTTCAAATCGACCTTGCAGTTCAGCGCATTAACCCACAGCGCCACATCAGGATTCCTAAACACCTCTAAAATCGAGTGAGCACTGTTTCTAGTTAATTGGCTGGCATGGAGCCCACTTTACATATATCGTCTTATTTAACCCTTATGTCAGCTCTGTGGGGCCAATACTATTACACCTCCATTTACAAACAGGAAACAGAGGCAGGAAGGGGTCAAAGTCATCTGGGGTCAGGAACTGGCTCTACTATTTGCTTCTAGGTCCTAGTAAGTGACATACTAAATGTCAGAAGGGAGATTCAAACCCAGGTCTTGTAAGTGCCCGAGATGAGATTCAAACCCTGATCATCCTTCCCTCACTTCCCGTGGCCTTCTTTCTTTCTCACCTCTCCTCCTTTCCAGTTTCCTCTCTCTTCCTCAGTTTCATTTTCACAAACATGTATTGGGCACAAGCTGTGTACCAGGCTCTGTGTTAAGTACTGGAGACTCCGTGGAATAAACAGTGTAGATCTTTGAGTACTTTTAATATGTCATTGTTATTAGGTGTCTCAGTACCAGGCACAGTGCAGGGCACAGAGGACAAAGTGGCGAACAAGGAAGACATGGTCTCCAGCCTCACAAAGTTTCCATCCCAGCACCTTGCAGAAGCTTTGTTTTCCCAGAACCATTAGCCAAGTGACCACAAGGACCCTTCACCCATTGGCCTGTGATTCTTTGCTTCCAGCCTGCCTTTGGAGAGGTCAAGCAGGGGGTGGGCTCCTGCTTCACCTCTTGTGGGAGGGAGGGCAAAGAGTTGGCTCAATTAACAGTAGTCTGTGCATAGCGGATGTCATAACGAGGCTTTGTTCTCCAGTTAGAACAGCGTGCCTTTGAGCTCCTTCTTGGCAAAACAACAACAGGAAACTTACCAAAGCAGAAACTGCTTCTCTCCCTCTTCTTTTTGGCCATTTACATAATTTTCTGAGGTGGATGTGAAAACTTTCCATGCCTCAATGTGAGGAAAAGATTGTGAATCAACAAGCACAGAACTCAGGCCACCAGTATTGGGGTGCTGCAGTGCAATGAGGTGCATTCTCATTTCTTAGGCTGGCTGCTGTGTGCACAGCCCCTGGGGGTGGGCTACGTTATTCTCTAGAACTTGTGTGTGTCTGAAACATTTCACAGTAAAAGATCAGAAACAGACAGAACACATTTCACAGCACAAAATCAGCGGTGCGTCTGAAAAACAAGGAACCCTGGTGACACAAATAGTTAAGCACTGATCTGTAATCAAAAGGTTGGTGGTTCAAATTCACCCAGCATCCCCATTGGAGAACAACCTGGAAATCTGTCCGGTAAAGATTTTACTCCAAAAGATACTCAAAAAACTATGGGGGAAGTTCTACTTTGTCACATGGGGTCAGTATGAGTTGAAATTGACTTGATCATACCTAACAACAATGACATATTAAAAACAATCAAAGATATAAAATAGGACTAAGTATTTGGCAAGAATTCAGGCATATTTGTGGAGTTGTAAGGACTGGCATGGAGGAAAGAGAGAAGAGAATGGCCTAGCCCTGAGCAAAGGCATTGTTGTTAGGTGCCATAGAACTGATTCCAACTCATAGCGACACCATGCACAACACAACACAACACAACACTGCCTGGTTCTGCACCATCCCCCAAATCCTTGCTGTACTTGAACCCATTGTTACAGCCACTGTGCCAATCCAACTTCTGGAGGGTTTTCTAGTTTGCTCTCTACCAAGCATGATGCTCTTCTCCAAGGACTGCGTCCTCCTGATGGACATGTCCATCCGTAGTACGTGAGATGAAATTTTGTCATCCCTGTTTCTGAGGATAATTCTGGTTCACAAAAAATCTTCCAGGGTAGATAGATTTCCTGGTTCTTCTGGCAGTCCATAGTCTATGTGGTATTCTTCACCCACACCATAATTCAAATGCATCGATTTTTCTACAGTCATCCTTATTCATTGTCCAGCTTTCACATTCATATGAGGTCATTGAAAATACTATAACTTAGGCCAGGCACACCTTAGTCCTCAAAGATTAAGACAAGCTACTACCCAAGCGGAGTCTTGGTGTGGCACCGCAGGATAAAGCACTGGACTGCAAGGTCAGCTTGAACCACAGGGTTTGCAGTTCAAACCCACCAACCACTCCTTGAAAACCCTATATAGTGTCGCATGAGTTGTAACTGACTCGATGGCACTTGACAACAACAACTACTTAAGTATAAGTTTTATTATGGGCAAAGTTTCTCTAGGAAATAGCTATGCTTTAAAACTAAGCTGTACAGGTCCCTTGTGGTACAATGGTGAATAATTGTTATCAGGACTGATTGTGAGGGTTGGAAATGTAAAGGTAGATGTTTTGTAGCAAAAGGAGGGGAGTGATTAACTTTGCAGTCCAGGAGCCAAGGTTCCTGGGACCATCAAGGGAGAAGAGCAGAGAGCAGGACCCTACCCAGAGAAGCAGTGACGCCAGAGATGGAGGCAGAGACGATGACGTGGAGAGATGGAGCAGCTGGGGACTCTAGACCCAGAGAGGGAGAGCGACTATGTGCTGAAGACCAAGGGGCAGGCTTGCCGGGTGTACCCTTTGGTTGGTTGATGATGCATGGAGGGAATTGTAACCATGGCAATGAAATGATATATGATACGATGAATGTAAAGCTAATGTTCTCCCATGTAAACTATCACATAATTCATAATAAAACATAAAAAAAATCTACACAGCAAGTAGCTCTACTTCTTATTGGCTCTGTGGTCTCAGGTAAAAACAATCAATCTCTCTGTGCCTTGGTTTTCTATGAATAAAACAGGATAATAATCATAGGTATATCGCAGCAGGTTGTTGGAAGCAATGGGCAAATTTATTTCATAAGAGGTGTAGACACCGAGCACTTGGTCTGTTCACCATCCTTCTTATGAAACATTAAAAAAAAAAGGGATGGACTTTGTGGTCAGGCAGACCTAGGTTATGTACACCCATGAATCTCATTAAACATGCAATAACCCCAAGAGGTCAGGTATCTGATTACCACCACCACCACTCCCCACCCCCCACCCCCGCCCCGAAAGGTGAAGCAGGCATGGCTGAGTAAGGTTGAGGACCGGGACCACGGTCACATGGCTGGTAAGTGACTGAACTGAGACTTGAATTCAGTCTTAACCCCCGTGCCTCTAACTACCTTGTGGCATGTGGACCCTGGGCAGGGAAAATTCCAGATGCAATAACCAGGATGGCACAGGCAGACCACACCTTTTAATAGTAACTAGCATTTAAAACACCAAGAGACTTGGAACAAAATTCTGGATTTTCCATTTTTTAGAACAGTCAGAAAATCTGACTCCACTGAGCCCACATTGTCCTGGAAAGCATTGACCAGAGCTAAATCCTGGCTGCTCCAGATGCCGGGCTGGGGGCACTCACATTCCTTCCCAGCATTCCTTGTAGGCACCTGCAAGGGACATAGCTGCCCACAGCATAGCCCGAGCTGGGCATTGCCATTCAGGATTCCCGGGGAGACTGGCGATGAAAGCAGCCTTAGGGAAAGGATGCCAATTCTGCTACACAAGGAGGACTTCCAGGGCCTAGGGCCGCAGGAGGAAGGAGCTAAAAAACCCGTCTCCAGCCTCATTGACCACGTGATGCTATGACGTTCACGAGGAACAGTTCTCTAGCAAAAGGCCAAGAGAACAAGTTCTGGGGAACTTTGGGTTAAATCAGAGGCTCAGACCGCACTTGGCCCATTAGGAAGAGTTGCACGTAGTTTTGGTAATTGGGAAAGAACCATTAGGCACTACAGGGAGGGCAACTTTCCCCAGATGGTCCAATGGATATGTTCCACGAGTTCACAGATTTCAGGGTGAACATTGGCTTTCTCCCACCTTGTCCCTTTAGTGACAATTCCTAGACAGACTCAAAGATATAGTCCCAGACCTGCTCATCCAAATGCCCACCAGGTATCTCTCATGTATTCCTATTGACACAGGTCTGCCTGTGTTCCCTTGTTATGTACAGATGTGTTCTTCCCAACTTCATCCACCCATTGCTCATGCCAGAAACTTGAGTCCCGGAGACATTCATTCATTCATTCATTCATTCAACAAGAGGTCTGTGAGCATCTACATTTGTTCAATAAGAGGTCTGTGAGCATCTACTATGTGTCTGGCATTGACCAAGGGTGCCATGCTGAGCAACCACACCCTCAAAGAGTGTATAGCATCCCTGTCTCAACCCTGAGACACTATGCCATTTTATTCTACTTCCAAAGTATAACCCCAATTCCATTCTATTCTACCTCCAAAATATATAACTTTAATTCCATCCATTTTCTGTATTTTCCTTCTATCACCCTGGACCAAGCCACCATCTCTCTATCTAGAGTAACAAGTTCTCTTCTGGCTTCCTTCGAATCCACGTCTCACACAGGGACCCGAGAGATCTGTGAACATAGATCCAATCACCTTGCTCGTGACAACACTCTGCTAGGATGTGCTCTATCAAACTCCCCAGCCTCATCTCACAACGCTGTTAGGTCCTTGAATGCTATTGAGCACTCGCAGTCTTTGCCAAACTCTTCCCTCAGCCTGCAAAGCTTTTCCCCGTGTTTGATGCTTTTTTGAGGACAGACTCCTACTCATCCTTTAACTGTCTGCCTCGGGCACCCCACTTTACTGCTTGCAAATATGACTTTTCATCACAATTTAGTGTGGCATTTAATGGGTACATTTCTCTCACTAGTTCCTTTCTCCACGAAGGCACTAGACTTGCTCACAGTGTGTCTCTGGCATTTGGTCCAAAGCGGGCAGTCAGTAAACATTTGTATAACAGAAACATGTAGGGTTTTCAGAGCCATTGCTACATACCCTTACACATTGTGACCTCATAAGCAGGGACACAGCATTTCCCAAAGTCTTAGTCCCAGGATGCCCTTGCCTAGTAGTATCCCATAGAACACCACTGGAGAACTGCTACTTATTGCGGATAAACATATGGCCGTGGGAGTTGGACTGCCCAAGTTTGAGGCCCAGCTTTGCCACTTACGATCTGTGTGACCTTGGGCAAGTTGCTACTGTCTCTGTGTCTCTGGCTGTCACTTTGAAATGGCTGAGCCTACTAGGTTATTGTGTGAGTTATACCAGATCTCATGCATGGTACCCCTTACACAATGCCAGCATGTGCCAGGGAGAAGTAAGTACCAGCTGTAGCTGTGGTCAAAACAACCTCCAGTGATTGGCATTTATGTGGCCATTTCCACCTGCGTTAGTTATCACATGTGGTTCTCACATGCTCACCACACCTGTGGACCGTGTTGGGCAGAGGTTCATAATCCAAGTTGACAGATAAGGAACCTCACACTCCTGGAAGTGAAATGACGGGCTGTCGCCGTTTCCTGAGCTTGGTGAATGGAAGAATGAAAACCTACACCTGGTTCTGCTGACCACCAGCTTCTAGCCACAATGTCTACCCCTCAAACGCATACCCTTTGCTGGAGACAAACAGCCTTCTCCACAAAGGCGAACAGCACCCCTCCCCCATGCGTCACAGCTGGAGGTATCCCTGCCAGCTTGTCTCTCAGCTTGGAAATGGGTACCAGTTCAGGGAGGGAGCATGTCTTACCTAATCCTGGATACAAGGGGTACCAGTACTGGAAGCTGTTGGTGGCTTCGGCTGAGGTGGCTGAAAGAAATGAGATACCTGGATTCCTCTCTCCTCTCAGCTGAGAGTTCCAAAGGACAGTACTTACCCTGCCTCCTACACAGCTTATGGCTGGCAGAAACTCCACGCAGGGCAAACTCCAAACTCCAGCCTCAGTTGCAGCAGAAATTCAAGACCGCATGAGAGCCAGTCCGGAATCCTTGAACTCTGAGCAGCTTCTGCCCAAAGCTCATGGCTGGGACCCTGCAGGGAAGACAACAGGCTTGCAGTGTGGTCCTCACCTGGCGGGGCTCCATGTCAGGGAGGGCTTGGAGACAGGCTGGAACCCAGGCATTGTTTCGGCTTCACTCACTCACTCTGCCACTGCCCCGCCTCCTCACTGGGGAACGGCAGGCTTGGGACAAAGGAAGTGGGGAGAGATGTGGGAATGGGGTGGGGAGAAAGGGGGAGTCTCAGGAGGGCACTTAGGACAGCAGCCCTCACAACTTCAGAGGCACAGAAACAAAAGCCACTGCTGGGACAGTGCCTTTCCCAAGCACTCAAGACTGAGGCAGGCAAAGATGGGGCATTAGGAACCCAGAGAAACTGTCAGGGTCACCAAGCCGTGGCCTAGGACCACATCTGCCCCATGACACCAGGAAAAGCAGTGGAAGGCTTTTGTTGGACACGTGGAATTAAAAAAAAGTAACTACCATTTAAAAACTCAAGAGACTTTAAACAAAATTCTGGATTTTCAACTTTTTTAGAACAGTCAGAAAATCTGGCTCCACTGAACCTACATTATCCCGGCAGAGTCATTGGGCAGAGCTAAGTCTTGGCTGCCACAGAGCTGGCCATCTGGGAATCCTAGATTTGGCAGTCCCTGTGTGTCGCAGATTCCCAAAGATGTCTTGGAAGAATTGCCTGGCAATCTACACCCAAAGTACCACAGTCATTGACAACTCTGTGGAGCAGAGTTCTACTCTGAACAAACAGGTCTCCGTGAGTGGGAATCCGCTCAGCAGCATCGGATCTGGTGTTGATTTTCCTCCCTGCTGCACGGAGTAGCACAGAAATGATAGCGATATTGAAGAGTTTTATAATGTTGAGTCTATGTATTTGCTCACTTGACAAATACCAAGAGTGGAGGGAGGAGGTAAGGTAAAATGTTGTTGAGTAAACACTGAATTTCTGTTTATGGTGATAGGAAACTTGGCAACACATACAACATGATGAATATATTTATTGTTATGCGGCGTGGTACAGTCCGTTCTGACTTAGAGCAATTCTGCAAACAACAGAACAAAATACTGCTTGCTTCTGTACCACCCTTACAATCATTGCTGTTTGAGCCCATTATTGTACCCACCGGGTCAGTCCACCTAATGACGGTTTTTACCTCTTTTCCACTGACCCCCCCGCTGTATCAAGCATGAGCTCCTTCCCCCATGGTGCCTCCAGGAAACATGTAATTTGCTGTTATTAACTGCCTTCAAGTCGGTTGCAATTTACAGCAACCCTATAGGGTTTCTGAGGCTTTTTAAAAATCTTTGCAGAAGCAGAAAACCTCATCTTTTGCCCACAGAGTGGCTGCCAGGCTCGAACCACGGACCTTGTAGTTTGCAGTCCAGTGTTTATTGTTTGACACCACCATGTTCCCAACAACTAACTACTGCCACTGAAATGTACATGTAAAAAATGTCTAATTGGCAAGTGTTACATTTAGATAGACACCACTTGGCTGTCAGCGCGGCTTTTGTTTTGCATTGCTGCTAGAAGCTATGCCAACAGTATTTTAAACACCAGCAGGTCACCCATGGTGGACAGGTTTCAGTGCAGCTACCAGAGTAAGACAGACTAGTGTGAGAAACTTTGTCGATACATGGTTACTGCCTTGGTCCCTTTAGGTTATGAGGTCACCGATGAGTTATCACAAGTGCTTACCGACAAACTCTCAAGAAATCCAAACTGTACTCATTTTAGCAAGAGTGAGGCTTTCTTTATTTGATTTTGCAAAGACACAGGCAGAGACACACCACGTAGCTGGCTGGCCAAAATTTTTATATTATTCTGTGAAAGTCCCTCCCGGGTTCCTCACTGATTTGAGTACTTTGGTGTTAACTATCTTTCCAGGACATGGCCTTAATGGCTTTAATGGCTCTATTCTTATTTAAAGTTCCTAGTGAACAGGTTTCTTCCTCCCCTTACCCTGATTCACCCTGTTCACAGACCCCAGGAACACAGGCCCCTGTTGCTATGAGAATTAACAATCTACATCTGCTCTAGCAATCTTATGGCCCTGTATTGCTGAAGATGGACCATCTTGAGAATTTCTCACACTAGAAAGGAGACACAGACCACTTCTGAAAGGTTAGCCACTGAAAGCCTTATGAATAGCAGTAGAACATTGTCAGGTAGAGTGCAAGATGAACCCCATCATGTTGGAAGGCATTCAAAATATGATTGGGGAAGAGCTGCCACCTTAAAGCAGAGTGTACCTTACTGACATGAATGGAGTTAAGCTTTGGGGACCTTCATTAGCTAATGTGACAACTCAAAATAAGAAGAAGCAGCTGCAAATATACATCGATGACTGGAGCATGAAATGTACAAAGGATGACTAGGAAAACTGGAAGTTGTCAAAAATGAAATGGATATAGAAAGATTGATATCCTAGGCATTGGTGAGCTGAAACGGACTGGTAATGGCCATTTTTAATTTGATAATCATATGGTTTACTATGCCAGGAATGACAGATTCAAGAGGAATGGCTTCACATTGATCATTAAAAAGAACATTTCAAAATCGATCTTGAAGCACAATGCTGTCTGTGATAGGATAATATCCATACATCTACAAGGAAGACCAGTTAACACCACAATATTCAATTTACGCACGAGCCAGTGATGACGTTATTGAAGCATTCTATCAATATCTTCACTCTGAAATTGATCAAACATGCTATCAAGATGCATTGATTATTACTGGTGATTGGAAGGCGAAGGCTGGAAACGTAGATTAAGGATCAGTAGTTGGAAAGCATGGCCTTGGTAATAGAAATGATGCTGGAATTCACATGATAGAATTTTGCAACACCAATTAATTATTCATTACAAATACCTTTTTTTCAATTACATAAAAGGCAATTATACACATGCACCTCACCAGATGGAATCTACAGGAATCAACTTAACTACTTCTGTGGAAGAGGCAGTGGAGAAGTTCAATATTGTCAGCCAAAACACTGCCAGGGGTAGATTGTGGAGTAGAACACCAACTGATCATATGCAAGTTCAGGCTGAAGCTGAAGAAAATTAAAACAAGTTCACAAGAGTCAAATACAACCTCGAATATATCCCCTGAAGTTAGAGACCATCTCAAGAATTGATTTGATGCATTAGACACTAATGAACAAAGACCAGAAGAGTTGTGGGATGATACCAAGAACATCATACAGGAAGAAAGCAAATGGTCATTAAAAAGACAGGAAAAGAAAAAGATACCTTAAGTAGATGTCAAAAGAGACTGATTTGAATGGGCTAAGTGGGACAGAGATAAAGGATGATATATGCACAGCCTTGGAAATGCAGGGCTCTGGGATACAGGGATTGCGTCATGGTTGGAATGGGTGAGGAATGGGGAATGGTGTTAAGATGCTTGGCTGATTTTTTAATCTTGGTTTTCCTTGCATTATAATATAGAGTAGACACGAGGGGGAGAGAAAGGAATAGTCAGAAACATCACCATAGAAGGCTTGTAAGTCTGTCTTCTGCCTATAACTGATTGGAATACCTAAAATGGGGCTACAGCGTACCCAGTGAAGGAGGCTTCCTGCGGAACCTTTGCAATACA
>NW_006408620.1:388346-421512 GCF_000296735.1 Chrysochloris asiatica
AGCTAAAATGACTGCAAGAAATTATGAACTAAAAGAACTGAACAGAAAATTTCAAAGGTAGTTCAAGAAGACAAAGCCAAGCATTATGATGAAATGTGCAAAGACCGGGAGTTAGGAAATAAAAAAGGAAGCACATGCTCAGCATTTCTCAAGTTGAAAGAAGAGAAAATTCAAGTCTTGGGTTGCAATATTGAAGGATTCTAGGGCAAACGATTGATGCTGGAAACACCAAAACAAGATGGAAGGAATACACAGTCACTATATAAAAAATAATTGGTTGATGTTCAACCATTTCAAGAGGTAACATATACTAAAGAGCCTGTATTGCTTAATGAAGAAGTTTAAGCTTCACTGAAGGTGTTGGTGAAAAACAAGGCTCCAGGAACTGATGGAATACAAATTTAAATCTTTCAACAAACTGATGTGCTCATGTGCTCACTTGTCTATGCTAAGAAAATCGGAGGACCACTACCTGGCCAATAGACTGGAAATGATCCATGTTTGTGCACATTCCAAAGAAAGGTGACACATGGAATATGTAAATCATTGAACAGTATTATTAATAGCACATCAAAGTAAAATTTTGCTGAAGATAATTTTAAAATGGTGGCAACAGTACATCAGGAAGGACCTGTCAGAAACTCAAGCCGGATTCAGAAGAGGATGTGGAATGAGGGACATCATTATTGATGTCAGATGGATCTTGACTGAAAGCTGAGAATACCAGAAAGATGTTTACTTGTGCTTTATTGACTATACAAAGCATTAAACTGTGTGGATCATAGCAAACTATGGATAACATTGCAAAGAATGAGCATTCCAGAACACTTCATTGTGTTCATGAGGAACCTGTACCTAGACCAAGAAACAGTTGTTCAAACAGAACAAGGAGATACTGAATGGTTTAAAATCAGGAAAGGTGCATTTCAGGGTTGCATCCTTTCACCATACTTATTCAATCTGTGTGCTGAACAAATAATTTAAGAAACTGGATTATATGAAGACGAATGTGACATCAGGATTGGTGGAAGAGTCATTAACAACCTGTGATATGCAAGTGACATAGCATTGCTTGCTGAATGTGAAGACCATCTGAAACGCTTACTGATGATCAAAGACTACAGCCTTTAGTATGGATTGCACCTTACTGTCAAGAAAATGAAAATCCTTACAATTGGACTAATAAATGGAGTAAAGAGTGAAGCTGTCAAAGACTTCAATTTGCCTAGATCCACAGTCAATTCTCTTGGAAGCAAACAGTTAAGAAATCAAACGATGTAGTGCACTAGGCAAATCTGCTGCACAAGACCTCTTTAAAGTGTTCAACAGGAAAGACATCAGTTTGAGGACTCAGATGCGCCTGAAATGGCATTTTCAGTCATCTCATATGCATATGGAAGTTGGACAATGAATAAGGAAGACCATTGAAGAATTGATATATGAGGGGGGTCAAAAATTATCTGCACTCCGGTTATATTAAAATGCCTGTTCACGTCTTGGCTGGTGACAACATTGAGCATGAACATGAAATGATTATGTTGAATAGACTAGGGACACTGGATTATGTGGTAAATAATTTGCAAATCAGCCATGGCTCTTCCTATGAAATAAGACACAACAGGTTTGGGATTCGAAAAGTTTGTGAAAGATGGGTACTGAAACAATTTAAGGAAGAGCATAAACAGAAGTGTTTGGACATCTGCAAACAAAATTTGGACCAATAATCAAAGGAAGGTAAAAGTTTCTTTAGAAAAACTGTTACTGGTGATGAGACATGGATTCATTACTAGGAGCCTGAGAGTAAATGGCAGAATATGGAATAGGAACATACTCAATCGCTGACCAAGGAAAAGCTCAAAACTCAACCATCAGCTGGAAAATTGATGCTTACAGTTTTCTGGGATTCTCAAGAGCCAGTATTGGAATACTATCAGGAAAAAGGTCAACAATCAACAGTGCTCATTACAGTGAGATGCTCATTGAAGAGCTGAAGTCTAAACTTCGGATTAAACATCTAAGGGGACTGTGATATTGTATGACAATGCACATCCACACACCTCTGCAAAAGCTTGACACTCTGCAAAAACTTCATTTTGAGCTGTTAAAGCATCCTCCCTTTAGTCCTAATCTTGCTTCATCAAACTTTCACCTATTTGGTCACCTGAAAGCAGTCCTTTGACGATGAAGATTCCCCTCTGATGAAGACAGTGGTGCATTTGTGGCTCACAGCTCAGCCAAAAACATTTTAAAATAAAGAACTATGAACGCTTATTGACAGATGGCCAGAGTATATTGAAAAGCAAGGAGATTGTGTAAAAACATGATGTATTTGTCTTTTCTAAAAATTGATTAAAATAAATTAGACAGCCAGCATGCAGATCATTCAAACTTGAGTTACGGTGTTGGAGAAGAATATTGAAAGTACCATGGACTGCCCGAAGAATAAATAAAACTGTCTTGGAAGAAGTACAGCCAGAGTGCTCCTCATAAGCCAGGATGACAAGACTTTATCTCTCATACTTTTGACTTATTATCAGGAGGGGTCAGTCCCTGAAGAAGCAGCCTTGGAAAAGTGGAGGGTCAGTAAAAAAGAATAAGTCTCCCAACAAGATGGACAGGCACAGTGGCAACAGAAATGGACTCAAGTGTAACAACTATGAGGATGGCCCGGAACTGGGCAGTATTTCCTTCTCTTGTACACAGGGAAACTAGAATAATTACATTGAGTTCTAGACCCCAGGCCCTCACTACGAACTGGAGCAGTGGGGGAGGTTAAGGGATGCACCAGGATTTGACTGGACAGAGGGCGGCCTGGTGGAGTAATGACAAGGTCATTGGACTGCCAGCCACATTATGCGGCCCAGGTGACAGATGTACAATTCCAATACTGCTGGCACGGGAGAAGGGGACACACAGAGGGCCAGGCACCAGACTGCCTGAGACAGTGATTGTAGCCAGAGGCCATGACGACAGCAAAGGCAGTGAGGTACCACAGATGATGCATTGCTTCATCCAGCTGTTCTCCTGACTTCTTTTGGGGGCAGATCTGGGGTCCTTGGGCATGTGCCAAGTCACAATGCGTACAGAGGGGTCATGTAAATGAGTGCAGAAGGCCAGGTGGGGCTATGGCCAACTGGAGACCTGTGCTCCCACTTGAAGGAAACAATCATAATTTCTGATTGTTCTAGAAAAGCAGGAAGTCCAGAATTTGGTCTCAAGTCTCATCATGGTTAATGTGTGAGGCTCAGATGAGGGCTCCTAGCTCATCATCTACTACAATTCTTCTAACTGCCAAGCTCTTTGGAGTTTGCCCTATCTCGGTGTTGTAAAGAATAGGAGATCATGTACACTTGGTAGAACTAATTGGAAGTTTCTTATAAAGTCAACATACACTGCCCCATGAGTTAGCAATTCCTCTCCCAGGTACTTGTCAAGTGAAACAAACACCAAGACTTGTACACAAATGTTCATGGAAGCCTTATTCCTAAAAGCTACAAAATGGAAACAACTCAAGTATTTATTCCTCAGCAAGTGAACGAAAAAGCAGACTCTGGTACATTCATACACCATGGAATTCTATTCAGCATCAAAAGCGTATCAAGTCTCCTGATAGATACGTATTGAGGAAAAGAAGCCAAATTTCTGAGTACATTTGGATGAAGTTCAAGAACAAGAAAAGTGAAAGGGAATCAATGGTAGTCTAAAGTTGTTGTTATTAAGTGTCATCTAGTTGGTTCCGACTCACAGCGACCTTGTATAGGGTTTCTGAGGAGTGGCTGGTGAGTTTGAACCACCCACCTTGTGGTTCAAATGGACCTTGAGGTCCAGTAGGACGTAGGAATTTACTATCCTACCCTGCTCAAGATGCTTATCTTGTCAGGTATTAAAAAGAACCAACCAGTTGTTTGCAAGTCGATTCATGAGGCCCCCATGTGTGTCAGGTAGAACCGAGCTCCATAGGGGTCCTAATGACTTATTTTCTGGAAATACATGGCACGACTTTTGTTCTGAAACATTCTCTGCTCTGGGTGGATTCTTGTGGCCAACCTTCAGTTTGCCCTACTCAGGGACTCCCTGTAGGTAATTGATGAAGATTAAATGAGATGCCGCAAGAGAAACATTTAGCACGTGGTGGTGGGTGCTCAGTAAATGTGGATGCCCTCTTCCCTCTCGCTTAACAACATAACCCCCCAAATTAACCTTGAGTAGCCTGTCTGGCAAGGAGTTACTTCTGAGGATTTCAAATCTATTCTTTTCTTTGTGATAACTTCAGGGAAGGAAAACTGAAATTTTCCTTCTCTTTTCTTGGTTTTGTTTGTTCCCAGCTCCCCCCAGGGTAGGGGTTTGACAAATCTGGGAGGTCTTTTAATAGCAGTGGTTCCAGTACAGTATGGGGCTTACGAATTTAGAGGTGGGGGTCAGTGACTTGTAGCCTTATCCCAGCTTCATGGCTCCTCCTACCTGTGTATCCCTGTGTTACTTAAGTGCTCTGAGCCTCAGTTTGCTCATCTGAAAAATGGAACCGTGTTAACAATAGTTGATTGTTGATTAGAGCTTTTGAGTTCGTTCTGAATCATAGTGACCCTGTCTAGGGTTTCCGAGCACTAATCTACTTATTCTATCTACCTATTTTATCAGGAAGTTCCACAAAACTCCTTATGATGCTAGGATGTCTAGCTCTCTCTCATTCTCTCATAAATGTACAATAACGTCTTCTAGAGGTTATAGGATGTGGTGCTGTAGGATAGGCACTGGACAGCTAACCACAGGTCAGCAGTTGAAACCCATTAGCTGTTCCTTGGAAACCATAACAGGGTTGCTATAGGCAGTAACCTACCTGATAGCACTTAACAATACCATAGAATGCGTGATACTGCAACAAATTGAATATGAGAATCCAGTTGTCTTCCATCAAACCAAACATCGAAGACATGTTTAAGTATGTACAATAGTGCTACATGTCTTACAAATATTTTGTTTGGAAAGCATTACATTACAAGTACCATTTTTCTCAACAACATGAAGTGACTATACCCATGGGCCTCACCAGATGGAATACACAGAAATCAAACTGACTGTATCTATGGAAAGCAACGGTGGAGAAGCTCAACATTATCAACTAATCAAGTTGTGGACTATATTGTGGAATAGTCCATCAGTAGCTCATCGGAAAATTTAGGCTGAAGGTGAAGGAAATTAAATTAAGTTCACAAGAGCCAAAATACAGCTTTGAGTAGATCCCACCTGAATTTAGAGACCATCTCCAAAACAGATTTGACACATTAAACACTAAAGACTAAAAACCAGATGAGTTGTGGAATGGCATCAAGAACATTATACATGAAGAAAGTAATAAGGTCATAAAAAAGACAGAAAAGGAAAAAAAAAAAAAAAAAAGCCAAGATGGATATCAGAAGAGATTCTGAAACTTACTCTTCAATGTAGAGAAGCTAAAGTGTCTGGAAGAAAATGATGAAGTAAAACAACTGAACAGGAAATATCAAAAGGCAGCTGAAGAAGCCAAAGTAAAGTTTTCTAAGGAAATGTGGAAGCATTTGGAGTTAAAATCAAAAGGGAAGAACAAACTCAGCATTTATCAAGCTGAAAGAATCATGAAAAATTCAAACCTTGAGTTGCAATATTGAAGAATTCTATAAGCAAAACGGAGTTCTGGTGTGGTGCTGTAGGATAAGCACTGGACTGCTAACTATAAGGCTGGCAGTTCAAGCCCACCAACCTCTCCTTAGAAACCTTATACACGGTTGTTACGAATCAGAACTGACTCGATAGCACTTAACAGCAAAAAAAAACATAGGCAAAATACTGAACAGTGCAGGAAGCATCGAAGAAGATGAAAGGAATACACAGAATCATTGTACCAAAAAGAATTGGTCTATGTCCAGCCATTTCTGGAGGCAGCATATGATCATGAACTGATGGTACAGAAGGAAGAATCTTAACTGCACTGAAGTCATTGATGATGAAGAACAAGCCTCCAGGAATTGAAAGGATACGAACAAAAATGTTTCAGCAAATTGATGCAGGACTGGAAGCACTCACTCACCTATGCCAAGAAATTTAGGAAACAGCTACATGGCCAACCAACTAGATGAGATCTGTATTTGTGCCTATTCCACACAAAGGAGATCCAACAGAAAGTGGAAATTATCAAACAATATCATTAATGTCACATGCAAGTAAAATCTTGCTGAAGATTGTTCAAAAACATCTGTAGCAGTACATTGACAGTGTATTGCCAGAAATACAAGGCAGATTCAGAAGAGGATGTGGAATGAGAGATATCATAGTTAATATCAGATAGATCTTGGCCCAAAGCAGAGAAAGATGTTTACTTGTGTTTTATTGACTATGCAAAGACATTCAATTGTGTGGACCATAATAAACTATGGATAAGAATATGAACTCCAGAATATTTAATTGTGCTCATATGAAACCTGTACAGAGACCAAGAGGGAGTTGTTTGAACAGAACACTAGTTATGGATTTAAATTTGGACAGGGGATACAGAATGGTTTGAAATCAGGAAAGGTGTGTGTCAGGGTTGTATCTTTTCACCATAGTTTTTCAATGTGTATGCTGAGCAAATAACCCAAGAATGCTGCATCAGGATTGGAAGAAGGCTCATTAACAACCTGCAATATGCAAATAACACAACCTTGCCTGCTGAAAGTGAAGAGGACTTGGAGTGTTTATTGATGAAGATCAAAGACTCCAGCCTTCGGTATAGATTACAATTCAATGTAAAGAAAACAAAAATTCTCACAACATCATGACAAATGTAGAAAATATTAACATTGTCAAGGATTTCGTTTTACTTGTATCCACTATCAACACTTGTGGAAACAGCAGTCAAGAGCTCAAACAACGAACTGCATTGGGCAAATTTGCTGCTGGAGAACTCTTTAAAGTGTTAAAGAGCAAAGACGTCACTGTGAAGACTAAGGTGAGTCTGACGCAAGCGATGGCATTTTCAAACGCCACACATATGCACATACAAGCTGGATCATGAATGAGGATGGCTGGAAAAGAGTTGATGCATCTGAATTATGGGATGGCAAAGAATACTGAAAATACCATGTACTGCCAGAAGAACAAGCAAATCTGTCTTGGAAGAAGCAAAACCAGAATGCTTCTACAAAGCAACTATAGTGAGATTTCATCTCTTGTATTTTGGACGTGTTCTCAGTAAGGATCCGTCCAGGGAGAAGGACATCATGCTTGGTAAAGTAGGAATTCAGCAAAAAAAAAAAAAAAAAAGAGGAAGACCTTGAAGAGATGGACTGTATGTAACAATAGGCTTAAACAAGGCAGCAAGGGTGGTACAGGACTGGGAAGTGTGTAAGTGTCTGGGTCTAATGTACCATGGCATTTGGCAGCAGCATCGAAACTCAAGGCCAGGTAAACCAGGTTAAAAGGTATGGTCTGGTGAAATTGATCTGTCCCTGGAGAACCCAGTTAAGGCAAGAATTTCTGTGTGAGGAAACTGTGTATCTCAATAAATCTTGTTGGTTAGTGGGTAGAGGACTGTTAATGAGTCAGCAAGGACTCTATTTAAATTAATCACAAAACACATTAACAGCTGGTATCCAGGGCAGAGAGGTCAAAGTTTGGAGCGTGACTTCAAGATGTTTGGAGATTATTCTAGTGGAACGGAGTCCCCTGGCAGCCAGCTTGGCCCAAACTCCCTTGACAAAAAAGCAGGTGTTTTTATTGGCACCCTTCTGATCATTGGAATGAATGACCAGTCATATCCCAGCTTGTAGCGCCTAAATGGAAGTGTGTGGGCTCTGTCTTCAGAGTTTAGCTAAATCTTGATTCTACTAACCTTGGGACTTGTGACTTAAAGGTAAGTTTCTTCACCTATCTGTGCCTCAGTCTTCTCATCTGTCAAACCATTAGTGTTGTAAGAATGAAATAAAATCATGACTTGTGGTGGAGCTGGCCCCCAATAGCTGCCTTTCTCTCTTCCTGGGCTCACAGCTCAATGACACTTTTTACACTTCCGAGCTGTGGCCAGCTTTCACGGGTGGAATGAGAAGGAATATGACCTAGACAATATCTACCTCCTCAGCTGCAGAGGGAGCACCTCGCCCTGGGTTTCCATTCTTTTTTGCCTTTCTGTGACTGGACTGGTGGCCTTGAAGCCATATGTGCAAGAAGACAAAGCTGCCAGCAGCTGGGGTTCCCCCAGAGCAGAGGCCTTGGGGCCTCCCTATGGACTGTGGAGTGAGACAGAATGAATGCCCTTTCTTAAGTCATATTATTGGTCTTCTTGTTACAACGGCACAGCCGTTTACTCTAAAACATTCCTGCGAAGTCTTGGAACAGAACCTGCCCAAGATACGTTCGGGGTAAAATTTGCACTTAAGACCCTGTTCTGCTGTCTTCCTTTGGAAGGACCAAAGCTAGTGTAGTCTTTCAGCTGAGGAAAGACAGACATAACATAGTCTTAACAGCATTTCATAAAGTCAGAAACTTGGGGGCTGTCCTAGACTTCACTGTTTCACTCTCTGTAGTCCCCAGAGCCAATTTCAATGGTTTTCTCTCTTTCCTTCATTTTGTTCACATCTTTACACTACAATCCTCATTCAGGGTGTTTTTATTTCTTATCTCAACTACCATACAGTCTCGAGACCCATTCCCTTCTAGTGCCTCTGGGGCACAGAATGAGGTAGTTAACATCCATTGTCCAATCACATTGCCAACTTGGATCTATATTTTACCCCTTTTAGCTGTTTTCTGAATTCAGGAGGCTGATTTCTCTGACCCACATCACCTGGGCTCTCGTACTTTCTAACTTCCGACTGGAATCACCAACTTGAACTCAGCAAGTAGGAGGAGAGTGCCCAGAGTATAACTCCTTCCTTCAGCCCATACCACCCTGCTCCCTTACTGTGTCCCTGGGGTTCTGACAAGGATCTTATTTCCCTAGGACCACAGCTCCCACAGGACTTGGTAACACTATTCCTTCCCTCGTCCTTTCCTGTTGAAGAATAACTGCTCCCCACAACTGCGAGATCACCAAGATTTCACCAACCCTTATTGGGAGTCCCGGTCTGGTGCTGTGGGTTACTGCACCAGACTGCAAAGCTGTTTGAACTGCAAGGTTGGCAGTTCAAGCTCACCAGCTGCTCCTTGGAAACACTAAACAGTGTCTCTATGGGTTGGAACTGACTCAACGGCACTTAACAACAACAACACCCCTACCCATTGGTGGTAATGGTAGCTGTTGTTTGAATCAGCGCCCCCCCCACACACACACACACTCATGGTGACCCCTTGCAAAATGAGGCAGAATTCAACCCACTCCTTTGTGTCCCATAGGGTTTTCGTTGGCTGATTTTTCCAAAGCAGATCCCCGGCCTCACTTCCCACTCATCTGATTCTGGAAGCTCCATTGATGCCTGCTGAAGATGGGAGTACCACATACACGACCACTGACAGATGACTGCTGTCCGTCTGTGAGAAGCCTTTGCCAGGAATGGAGCCTAAGGCTACTTCACAGAAGCGAGACTCTGACCACTGACCCCTGCCTGATGTTGCTAAATGTTGTCCTGTCTGTTCTGACTCACAGCGACCCTGTATTGGGTTTCTGAGTAGTGGCTGGTGAGTTTGAACCTCCAACCTTGCAGTGCAAACTGACCTTGCAGTCCAGTGCTAATCCTACAGTACCACATCAGGACTTTGAAGGTGGCTATATGCTGTGGAGTCAGTTCCAACTCATAGCGACCCTGTATAGGGTTTCTGAGGCTATAAATCTTTACGGGGAGCAGAAAACCTTGTCTTTCTCCCACGGAACAGCTGGTAGTTTCAAACTGCTGACCTTGCAGTTAGCAGCCCAACTTGTAACCACTACGCTACCAGAGCTCCTTTTGAAGGCTAAGTCTCAGTTTATGATCCCTTTCAGAAATTATCTTTAGTTGAAATCTTTCTGTTGTGAAATGTCTTTTCTGGTGGAACCCTGACTCACACAGCTGCCCAATGCCTGTTGACATACCCTTTGGGATATTCCCTACACGCCTGCCTCCCCACATCCCATTTCTGTGACCTTGGGTATGCAAGATGACTCTTTTTTTTTTTTTTGGCATAAGTTTAATAGGCTTTCCACGAAAACAGGTCTAACTGTTCTTTCAAAAATTGATTCAAAAAATATTTTCCTGCATTATAAAAACCCAGCTCAAACGAGTTTAAGCAAAAATGGTGACTCACACAAGTGAAGAATCCAAGGTTTGACAGGATCGAGGTGCTCAGATAATGTCACCGGGACCTGGTGTCTTGGCTGTGCTTTCTTGTCTTATGTTTGCTCTCATTGGGGTATAAGGAGCTCAGGTGAACATCCACTTGGGTTCAAGTCTAAAAGAAAATGGAGATCCTTCAACAGGTTTGACAACAGACTGCCCAGTTCTTAGCCTCTCGCTGGTCTGCATGGGGTCACATTCCCTCCCCTGGACCAATCACCTGGGCTAAGGAAAGGAATGCTCTATGTTCCTTTATCCTCAAGTGGTTCTCCAAAGAAAATCAGGGTGGAGTTTGTAGAAGAAAGAAGAAGGCATGTTAAGCAGACAAAACCAAGGTGGGCCCACTGCTTGCTAATTTGTCTTGAAGACTAAGTAGAAAGCAAGAGTGCAGCTTGTAGTGGGTTCCCCACAAACACGTGACCTCATCTCCCCCTCCCTGAATTCAGATGCCCTTGACCCTTCTGTAAGCATGGGTGCAGTTGTGTCTAATATTAGAGACAGTGAGGTGAGGCCCATTTTGTATGAAAGAGTACTCTGAGGATCTATGCCTCACCTGTGAATCCTTCTGGACTCCACAACCATGCATGTATACATACGAATGCACGTGTAGTTCACAGATTTTATTCTACCCCGCTCAACAGAAGTGAGGTCATTCTATTATGGGCTTCTGCATTATTCACTTCATCCTGTCATATAGATCTATCTCATTGTCTTTATGACTGAATATTCCACTGTCTGTATGCCCTGGTGGCACAGTGGATTAAGTGTTGGGCTGATAACCAAAAGGTCAGTGGTTCAAACCCACCAGCAGCTCTGCGAGAGAGGTGAGAAAGTCTGTTCCCGTAAAAATTTACAATTTCAGAAACCCTCAGGAGTATTTCTAGTCTGACCTGAGTGTCACTCTGAGTCCGAATTGACTCTGTGGCTGTGGATTTGTTTGGCTTGAATGTACCAGAGTTTCTGTAACCAGTCCTTCCTAGGAATATCTACTGCTAGCTTTCTTGTCTTCTCTAATAACAGAACCCTCACATTTCAGACGGGGATACGACATTCAGAATAAAGATTACAGTTACCAGCTTCAAAGGAAGACATAATTCAGTATAGCCTAGTGGAGTATAAATATAATTGCTACATCAACTTTGGGGCCATCACATACATTTCATGAAGAGCTTTTTACGGTTTTCCATGTTAAGCGATATTGTAAAAGACCGATGTCTATTTCTCCCAGATATGCTGTCTCTAGGTCAGATCCTAGAAGTGTGATTACTGATCCATACAGATTGAATATTTACATTTTAATAGTTACTTCTTCTGTTAAGTAACTTTTAGAAGCACTAGAGGCACTCACTCATCTATGCTAAAAATTTGGCCCATGGATTGAAAGAGGTGAGGTCCATTTTGTGCCCATTCCAAAGACAGGTGACCCATGGAACGCAGAAATCATCAGACAGCATCATTAAAATTACACGCAAGTAAAATTTTGCTGAAGATAATTTGACAAAGGCTGCACCAGGACATTGAAAGGGAACTACCAGAGGTTCAAGCCGTATTCACACAGACAAGGACATGGAATGAGGGTATCATTGCTGCCGTCAGGTGAATCTTGGCTGAAAGCAGAGACTACCAAAGAAATGTTTACCTGTGCTTTATCGACTGTGAAAAGGCTTTCAATAGTGTGAATCATGACAACAAGCTATGGACAACATTGCAGAAAATGAGTATTCAGGAACACTGAATGGTGCTCATGAGGAACCTGTACAGAGACCAAGAACAGAACAGAGAACACTGAATGGTTTGAAATTAGGAAAGGTGTGCTCCACCTATACTTATTCAACATGTATGCTGAGCACATAATCCAAGAACCTGAATTATTTGAAGAAGAACGTGGCATCAGGATTGGAAGAAGACTATGATATGCGGATGACAGCGAAGAGGACTTAAAATCAAAGATCAAAGACCACAGTATAGGTTGCACCTCACAGTAAAGAAAACAAAAATCCTTACTACTGGACCAATAATAACAATAATAACCAATAAATAACATCAAGATAAATGGAGAAGCATCCAACTGATAAAAAGAGAGGGCATATGCATAAGAACACCCACACTTGCTGATAATACCCACTCGACCTGGCTTCAATGACTGGATGATCAGAGCTCAACTAGAAGAAGAAAGAAGAGGGAAAAAAAAGTAATCTGATACAATTTGATGAACTTGACCTACACCTATGGATGCAGTAGCTCAAAAGACGGAACAAATCTTTATAGCGAGGATCATTCCCACCCCCTCCATACATAGTGTACACAGGGATGGACAACTTGGACATTGGCTACCCAAAATGGAGTGGGGGGGGGTGCTACAAAGGCAAGAAGTGACTGGTTTACAAGCTGTCAAGAGGGAGCCTAGATCCAGAGCGTTAGGAGGAAGGCAGAATCTCCACTAAGTAGTAACTAATCTGTCTAGGCAGGGCTGATGAAAGGTGATGGGGATAGGTCCCTTGTGGTACAGTGGTGAATAATTGTTATCAGGACTGATTGTGAGGGTTGGAAATGTAAAGGTGGATGTTTTGTAGCAAAAGGAGGGGAGTGATTGACTTTGCAGTCCAGGAGAAGAGGTCCCTGGGACCATCAAGGGAAAAGAGCGGAGTGTGAGACCCTACCCAGAAAAGCAGTGACACCAGAGATGAGGCAGAGACGATGATGTAGAGAGATGGAGCAGCTGGGGACTCTAGACCCAGAGAGGGAGAGGGGCTGTGTGCTGATGATTGGGGGCGGGGGTTGTTGCAGGATTGCAGGGTATAACCTTTGGTTGATTGATGATGCCTGGAGGTGATTGTAACCATGGCAATGAAACGAACAATAGGATGAATATAAAGCCAACATTCTCCCACATAAACTATCACATAATTGACAATAAAACATTAAAAAAAAAGAGATTGTTTTGCTATCTCTACTTTTAAAATATTTTGGGAATTGGGACTTGTTGTATCTTTAACATGCAGCAATTAAAAAAACTCCAGATAAATGGAGAAAAGATTGAAGTTGTCAAAGACTTCATTTTGCTCAGATCAACCATCAACACACATGGAAGAAGCAGTCAATTAATCAAAATACATATTGCATTAAGCAAATCTGCTGCACAAGACCTCTTTGAAGTGTTCAAGAGCAAAGATGTCAGTTTGAGGACAAAGGTGTGCCTGACTCAAGCCATGGTATTTTCATTAGCCTTATATGCATGTGAAAGTTGGACAATGAATAAGGAAGACCACAGAAGAATGATGCATTTGAGTTATGGTGTTGGAGGAAAATATTAAAAGAACCATGGACTGCCCAAACCATAACAACTGTGAGGACAGAAAAGGACAGGGCAGTGTTTTGTTTTGTTGTGTATAGTGTTGCTGTGAGTTGGAGCCAACTCCATCGCACCTATCAACAACAAACTAACACAAGGTCGGCGGCATGAGCCTACCCAACCTGATCAGTAGGAGAAAGATGAGGTTTTCTGTTCCTGCAAAGATCTGCAACCTTGGGAACCCTGTACAGGGCTGCTATGAGTTGGAAACGACTCAAAGGCACTTAACAAGATAACCTTGCTTCTCAAAGCTGCTTTCAGAAAAAAGGGGATCACAGTGCGCCCCCTGGTGGCTACTTATACTTACAGGAAGTGGTTTCAGAGTTTAAAACCCAACCAACCAACCCAAAACTCACTGCTATGGAGTCAATTCCAACTCACAGCAACCCTGTAAGGCAAGGTAGAACTACTTGTTTTTTTTGTTTTTTGTTTTTTGCCTTCTCTCTATTTAGCTTTATTTAAAAAACAAAAACAAAAAACATTCAGGCATATATAGTAATTTACACCTCCAAAGGTCATATTGTGCAACTCTGCCTCCTGGCTACCAGCTCTTAGTCCCTCTCTTCCCATGAATCTAGAGTCCTCAGCTGCTCTCTGTCTCCATGACCCCATCTCTGCTTTTGTCTCTGGGGTCCTTGCTTCTCTGGATAAGGTTTCGCATTTTGCTTGTTCTCTTCTCCCTTGATGGTCCTAGGGTCCTCTGTTTCTGGACTGTAAGATTAACCACTCCCCTGTTTTTGTTACAAAACTTCTACCTTTACAATTGCGACAGTCACAATTAGTCATGATAACAATTATTCACTATTGAATCTTACGAATCTTATCCCCATCTCTTTTTACCAGACCCATCTAGACAAGATGAAAACTATTCAATGGGGACTCTTTCTCCCCCCACCCCCACACTCTTAAACTAAACTCGCTCTTGAAACCTTGTAAGCCAGTCACTTCCTGCCTTTATCGCCCCCTCATTTTAGGTAGTCAATGTCTAAGTTGCTCTGGTAGCGTAGTGGTTATGAATCGGGCTGCGAACCGTAAGGTGTCAGCAGTTCGAAACTACCAGTTGTTCCGCGGGAGAAAGATGAGGCTTTCTGCTCCCGTAAAGATTTACAGCCTCGGAAACTCTGTATAGGGTCGCTATGAGTCGAAATCGACTCCACAGCACATAACAACAACAACAACAATGTCTAAGTTGCCCGTCCCTATCTATCCTGTGTACAGAGAAGATAGCACTGATACTTGATGTGAAGATTCCTTCCCTCTCAGTTGGTATTTAGAGTTACTACTTCCAACTGTGGTTGAACTCAGCCCATTTCTTCATTGCTGCCTTTCCCCCTCTTCCACTCACCAGTAGATCAATGTGGTTGCCAGCAAGCTTACATGCCTGTTCATGTGTTCCCTTTGAGTTTCAGTCTTAGAGGGGAATTTGTCCTGAAGGAACTTGATTACTTGCCTTGATGGCTTTCTGGCGAACAGCTTGCTTATTCTTGTAGTAGCCAGTCATGCTGACATTTTTGTTTGTTTTTTTCTTGATGATCTTTCTTTGAAGATGTATCTTCTGTCACTGTAGCTGTTCTAGGCTGGTCTTCTTGTCCTTGCTAGTGGGAATGTCCCACCTCATAAGGTTCTGGATGGGACTCAGGATTCCACCTAAGGTCCTAGACTCTGCAAAGTCTTTGCAAGAGGCCTAGTTCACTGGGCAAGTTCTAGAACCCCTTTTAGGTATTCCAATCAGTTATAGGCTGAAGACGGGCTTACAAGTTTTCTGTAATCATGTTTCCCAACATTCCTTTCTATCCCACTCAAATGTCTATTTTACAATATTAGGCAAGGGAAACCAATATTCATAAGACAGTCAAGCATTTTAGCATTATTTCTCATCTTCAAACTATGCCTAGATCCCTGTATCCCAGAGCCCTGTTGTTCCAAGGTTGAGCATATATCACTATTTACATCTGTCTTACTTAGCCCATGCAAAACTGTCACAGTGTTCCCCTATCTATCTTGTTCTTTTGCCTCCTCCCCCCTTCTTGGATTGCCCTCCCCAATTCCACTGTTGTGGTTACCTTATATTCCATTAACTCTTCCCTCCACTTAAGACAGTCTATTTTATCCTATAATCTACCTGACCTTCTCATCACCTGGACCTCTGTTCCTCTGTGTTTACCTTCTTTTACATTGTGATTGTTTTGATCATAGACTGACCTCCCAGATCCTCTGTTCTTATAATTTTATTCTGTTCTTGACTCTTCCATTTGTTGAATGAGTTCAGGGTGATGCTGCCACGTATATCATTCTCTGGTTATTGTATGTTCTTGTGGGTTCTCAGTCCACAGAACTTCCTTTTGGATGTTTTTTATAGCAGTGTTGGCTTTGGCAAAATCCCTTAGCTTCTGTTTATCCTGGAATGTTTTGATTGCACCATCATATTTGATTGACAGCTTTGCTGGGTAGAGGATTCTTGGTTGGCAGTGTTTTCCTTTCAGGGTTTTATATATGTCTCCCCATTGCTTTCATGCCTGCATGGTTTCTGTTGAGAGATCCGAGCTTAATCTGATTTGCTTGCCTTTGTATCTTACACGTCTCTTTTCCCTAAGTGCTTTCAGGATTCTGTCCTTATCTTTGATTTTGAAGAGCCTGATTATTATATATCTTGGTGATTGTCTTTTAGTGTCTATCCTTCCTGGGGTTTGTTGAGCTTCTTGAATGCTTATTTTTTCGGTTTTCAGGATGTTAGGGAAATTTTCTTCCAGAAGCTCATCAACTATCTCCTCTGCGGACTTACATAATTCTTCCTCTTCCAGAATGCTGATAATTCTTAAGTTATTCCTCTTCATGTTGTCCAACATGAATCTTAGACCTTCTTCAGATTTTTTTAAATCCTTTTTGTGTTTGCTTTTCTGTCTTAATAGTGTTGAGAGATTTATCTTCTAGCTCACTAGTTCTGGCTTCTATCTCTCCAATTCTACTCCTTTGCTCTTTCAGTGTATTGTCCATTTCTGATATTCTCTTACTGATAATTTGGATCTCTTTCTGTAGGTTTTGAATTATTTCCAATGCTGTTTCTATCTTATTTGATTGTTCCTGTAGTGCTTTCCTGACTTCTTCCTTATTTTTCTCAACTCCAGTATATAGTGTTTTGATACATTTTATAATCATTTTTCTGACTTCCTTCTCAGGCATTTCCAAAGCCTGCCCATCTTCCAGTATGGAGTGTAGGTCTCCTTCCAGCTCATTTGCCTCAGTCACTTTATCTCGTTTCTGGACATGTGCTGATATGATCATCTGTTTCTGTTTTGGGGGCATATTCAGGAGTTATCTGTGGCCTTAATACTTAGATGGGTATGTATTTTGGTGGGGTTTTTTTTTTTTTTAAATGCTTTCTTACTGCCTCCAGGTAGATGTGATCAGGAGATGGGTTTCCCTTTTCACTCTTCTTGAGAAATTTCAAGATGACACTTTTGGTCGTTGTGACGTAACTCAGAATTTAATTTTCAGCCTATCTTCTTTTTAGTCTGTCTGTTCCACTCCACAATTCCCGTTCAGGCCTTTTTCCTAGTGATAAACAGTTTAGGGCCGGCTGAGGCCATTTTGCACTGCTGTTTGGTTTTAAGTGGAAACTGTCACTTTAAATTTTGAGATCTGTGCACATGCGTAGTAGAACCCTCCAGGTGTGGGGGTGGGTGTCCACTGGTTCAGGCACCCCCTCTAGTCACCAGAATGGGGGGTGCACAGTCAGCGAGAGACCAATGAACAGATACAAAAAAAAAAAAAAAGAATGTCCACACTTTTATCTCCGCAGTTCTGTCAGGCGTCGGTGGCTGCTCTGATCCTTCCCCCACTCGGTCTCACCCAAGATGGCAGCTCCAGGAGCAGCTGAGCATCTTGAATTAGAAAGCACAGGATTTCTTGCTTCTGCTACAAATTCCCCTAGCTATTTGCCTTCCAACCTTCTAAATATTCCTTTATATGTGGTTCAGAGTTCTGGGACCCTCCCGAGCCTGCTTGGTCCTGTATTCTGTGTTGTTGCTGACGGAGCTCCTCACTGCACTTCCACCCAATCTGCCATCTTGTTTGTTCTCTAGAACTACTTCTTAGGGCAAATCTTTACAATAGCAGACTGTTCATCTTTCTCCTGAGGAGCGGTTGGTGCATTTGAACCACTGCCTTTTGGCTAGCAGCCTAACACTAACACTTAATCCACTGCACCCCAGGGCCAAGTGAGAGTAAATCCAGAGCAAGCAAGGGTTACAGTCTCACCAGGGGTGGTGGTGGTGTTGTGTGTTGTCAAGTCAATTCTGACTCATAGCAACTCTGTGTAGTGTTTCTAAGGAGCAGCTGGTGGGTTTGAACCAGTGGTGGTGGGTGCCTTTAAGGTCCCTCCCTTGCAGAACTGCTGCAGTGGTTACATGAGCAAAGGTTTATTGGCAAATGCACCTTAATGTGATAATTCAAGACAGAATAAAAAGATGCCTTTCCCTTGTCTTTTTAAAAAACGATTATGTTTAAGACTAACTAGAGCAAAATAAACCACATATACTTTAAATGTACAATAAATGAACTTTAAAATATGTATGGATGCATGGAACCACAATCATAATGAAGATCATGAACATATCCATCATCCCCCAAATGCCCTGATGACTCTCTCAATCCCACCAGCCTCCAGGCCTATCCTAAGATAACCACTGATTTCTCATTATAGATGAGCTAGTGCAATGTAGTTAGTATACAAACGGCAGTATGCAGTATGTATCCTTTTGTGTCTTTTTTTTTTTCCACCTTGTATATTTGAGATGTGTCCACGTTTGGGGAATCAGTAATTGGTTCTTTTTTATTGCTGCGTAACGTTCCGTTGTAGGGATGTACTACTCTTTGATCATTCACTCATTTGTTGTCTTTTCAATTTTAAGTTTTGTTATTAAGTGCTTTTGAGTTGGTTCCAACTCATAGTGACCCTGTATAGGGCTCCCAAGGAGCGGCTGGTGAGTTTGAACCACCGACCTTGCGGCTCAAACCGACCTTGTGGTCTAATGCTACAGTGGCACATATGTAAGGCCATCCTTTTCTGTCTCTTAGCTAAATACCGAGGAGTAAAATGGCAGGCTCACGTGGTGTTGTTAAGTGCCATCGAGTTGGTTCCAACTCATAGTGATCCTGTATAGGATTTCCGAAGAGTGGCTGGTGGGTTTGAACTGCTGATCTTGTGGTTAGCAGTCCAGTGCTCATGCTACAGTGCCACGCCAGAATCGCATGGTTGTTGTTGTTGTTAGGTGTCCATTGCCCAGTCCTGCACCATCTTCCCAATTGTTTCACCCTTGAGCCCATTGCTGTTGCCACTGTACCAATCTATCTCCTTGGGGGTCTTGTTCTTTTTCACTGACCCTCCACTTTACCAAACATGATCTTCTTCTCCAGGGCTATGTCTGAAGTATGAGAGACCACATCTCACCATCCTGGCTTCTAAGGAGCTGTACTTCTTCCAACACAGATTTGTTTGCTCTTCTGGCAGTCCCTGGTACTTTCAGTATTCTTCTCCAACACCATAAATCAAATACACCAATTCTTGTACTGTCTTCCCTATTCACTGTCCAACTTTTGACATGCATGTGAGGCTACTGAAAATACCATGACTTGGGTCAGGTGCACCTTAGTCCTCAAATTGACATCTTTTTCCTAAACACTTTAAAAAGGACTTACGCAGCAGATTTGCCTAATGTGATATGTTGCATATTTCTTGACTGCTGCTTCCATGACAGTTGATAATGGATCTAAATAAAATGAAGTCTTTAACAACTGAATCTTTACTCCATTGACTTTGATGTTATTTACTGGTCCTGTGGTAAGGATTTTGCTTTCTGTACTTTGAGATACAGCCCATCCTGAAGGCTGTAGTCTGATCTTCATCAGTATTTTAAGTCCTCTTCACTTCCAGCAAGGAAGTGATGCCACGTTATTCTTCATATAACCCAGTTCCTCGGATTATTTGTTCAGCATACAGATTGAATAACTATGGTGAGAGAATCACATGGAAGTTATATTTTAGAAATCTTTTGTTTTCCAAAGTGGTTGTGTCATTTTACACTCCCACCAACAGGGTATTTGAGTTCTGTTACTGAAAGAGGTTCTTCTGACCTTCCTTCCTAAACCCTCTGGTTCGAAGACAAGGTAGGCCCAGACGTGGTGACTCCATTCCGTACCAGCTGTGTGACTTTGGCTAAGGCACTGAATGCTTCTGAAAGCCTCAGTCTGCTCATTTGTTGTATGACATTCCGGACCCTTTAGTCTGATACTCCTGTTGTGATTTCCCCTCCCCAGCTGTGAACTTCAGGACAGGCGCTACCGCCCAGCTTACACATACTCACTGATGGTGGTAATGGCCACCCTTAACTGGTGTTAACTTGAGTTCCTCAAAGCACCGTCACCTGTGAGGTTGGTTTGACCCTTGACCCAAATCCTTGGGAGCAGATCTGAAAACCTCAGCCTTTTCCCTCCATTTTATACATGTGACACTTTTTGCCACTGTGGCTGTGGATGCTGCTGCTCTGGTCCTCTATTCGCTACTTACCGAAGTTTCCCTCACACTTCAGTGTGTCTGGGACCGTTTCTCATAATCCAACACAGTGAGACCACCCTTACGTTATGAGGACTGGGAAGAGCTTCTTCCTGTCAGTACACCACCAAACTTACAAAAAGCCTCCGATTTTCAGTTTTTGAGTTTTAGAATTGTAGATAAGGGATGGAGTCCATGCGTGGTGCAAATAGTTACAAAACCCAACTGCTGAGTGAAAGACTGGGAGTAGGAACCCACCCACTGGCACCCCAGAAGAAAAGTCTCATGACCTACCTCTGACAAATCCGTCACTGGAAACCCTAACAGCATCATGAGTGGAAATCAGCCTTGCAGCAGCCCTCGCCACCCACACCCGGCTCCCGCAATGGAGCCCTGAGAAAAAGTCTTTAAAGCAGAGGATTCATTTGGGAACTGACCTCAGCCCTTGGCACACACCTGTAGGTCGTCTGTTGTTACAGTGATTTCTAAACAGTCAGTCCTGCCCCCTGAGAGTGAGGATGACTTGGCATGCCTCTTTAGGTCCATTAGAGGATTCAATAACAACCTACATAACCCAAGTAGCCCTGGCTAAGCACTCAGTTGCTAATCAAAAGATGAGTGGTTTGAACCCGTAAGCCGCTCTGTGGGAGACGTGGCAGTCAGCTTCCATGGGTCTGTGGTTGTTGAGTGCCGTTGAGTCAGTTCCAACTCATTGAGACCCTGTAGAGGGTTTTTGAGAAGCAGCTGGTGGGTTTGAACCATCCATCTTGTAGTTCAAACTGACCTTGTGGTCCAGCGCTTTATCCTACAGTGCCACACCAGGAGTCCAGATTTACAGCCTTGGAAAGCTTGTAGGGCAGTTCTACCAGGTCCTCTGGGGTAGCTGAGAATCACACACACCTACCGCACCTTGCAGTCCCTCTGATCATTCCAGGCAGAAAGTCCCCATACCACGTGGTAATCTTTAATGCCTCTTCCACTTGCTAATCTGTCTTCAACTTTTGACAGGTCTCTACTGGGGATTGATCAGTGTTTTTTGTTTTATGCATTTTATACAGCAAGTGGTACTAGTTTTATTCTTGTATACGGTAATGACATTAACATCCCTTTGTAAAGCAATTGATTTAATTGGGAAAACCAACCAACCAACAACTACAATTAACACTCAGGTGGTTTGGGGCTATGACGCTTGAACAGTGGTCCAAGCACTGCACTGAGGCCTGCAGACAGTTTAGGGCCGAGACCGCCTAGCTTCACCTCTCAAAACCGGGATCTCCTGCAGTCAGGAGCTGCTATGTGGGTTTTAGTAACTGGGTTTAGTGTGGTAAGCCAGCACAGGGTACCCAGAGACCAGCGGACCCAAGGTTGCCATCACTGATGTCCTGCCACCCAAATATCCTTGTTTTTAAAGCCATGTATGTGCATCCTGACCACGCTCTGTCGGGGTATTCATCTTTCTGAAGCATGAGGCTTTCTCTTTTAAAAAGCAACTACACTGACCACTTACAGCATTTTTCGATGAGAACAGATGAATAGAATGCAACATTTATACAGTTTTAACGAATCCTCTGGTGGAGAGTTTGGGGATCAGTGGACTATTGTTTCTGCTCCTGTTTTTTTTAAACTGGCCACGCTGGGATGATCTAACACTTAAGGGAGATACAGATGGCAAGCACTTGTCATTTCGAGACTCCTAAGTGGACTTTTCCTCCCTCCTCCATGACCTTGCCAATGTGCAGACTCAGGGAGCTTGCCCAGGCCAACTGCTCTGCTCACACCCGTAGATGAGCAGGAGGTCTCCTGAACTTTGGAAAACCAGTAACATTCCAGTGAACACTATGCCAACTGGCTCAGTGCAATGTCAACTTGCCATCTCTATGTCTCTTCATCTCGCCTCTCAACCCCTACCCAACTCGACTCACCTCAACCTTGGCATCATTCCCTGCATCATCCACCCACACACCTTCAACACATGAGGTCTGATCACAGTCTTTTGTTCTCAGATTATCAGGCGGGATTAGCTCTTCCAATATTTACTTGGCAACTATCATGTGTCTGACAGCATGGATTCCAATGATGAGCAAGAGTTCATCATCCGGTAGCCTAACACAACACAGATCAGAGACGGAATCATGTTTCTGCAACGAAACGGGGCACCCACGCTTGATGAGAAGAGGGCACAGGGGAGCTGTCCTCAATGATGCCGTCTCTTGGCTTTGAAAAAAAACAGTGCCAAGCAGGTCCATGGGCAAGGCCAGCAGAGCCTGGAACACAGTTGCTAACACGTCCAGGGCCCAGAGTGTGTTCAGGCGGCAGGAGCTGTGAGGTTGCCGTGAGGAGTATTTGCAAATTCAGAAGTGGCCATGTTAACTCGCGCAGTCAGTGAATCTTGAGGTTTTAAGCCAAGCTACATGCAGTTCTGTGGCAGCAGGGGCACAGGGAGTAATTCTATGAGAAGGACCACCGTGGCATATAGTGAAGAACAAAGCTGTTAGTACTTAAGGACAAGGCAAAACTCAGAACACCTTTACATTTTTTTTTTTTTAAATCAAACACTTTATTTCCACATAACAAGCGCAAAAAAAACCTCCCAAACACTTTAACAATACAAGTAACGCGGTTATGAAGCCAATTATATATACTCAAAGCCCCAAACGGTCAATCAGCTTAACGTTCCAAGTAATTCCAGACGTGGTTTTTCATAGCTACCTTTGGTTTCTGGAAACACCAGTCTGGAAGTCAATATACATTGAATGCATTGAACAAGATTTGCTTCTATTAAGGTGTCCAAGGATATTAGCTTACACCTGGCAAGTTGGAGCATGACTGAAGTCACACTCTGAAATAGACACAGGTTCTGCCCCAGGGCTCCTGTGGTGCGAAGTGAAGAGGAGGCCAGTCCAGCTTGTGGCATTTCTCGTTTTGTAACAGAGGTATGAGAGTTTAACACTAGTACACTGTCAAGTCATTAAGCTTCATGTTCCAAATGGTCTCCTGTTGAGGCTTGAGATGGGCACAGATGGTGGGGGAGATGAAATCACAGAAGAGTTCTGAGCAACAAGACCCCAAAGATGCTCAAAGAGGGTAGGTAGGAGCAAGCTACAGTTTCCCATTGTTCTCACATTATTTCAGGGTGAAGTTGTGGATAAGTTCGGATAAAATGTTCAGCTATTTGCTTAGATTTTGAATCTGTTGCTTAATGAGAACCCTTATACATAGCAACTTTGAAATTTTCGTTATAAAAAAGAGCCTACAAATAAAGTCACAAAAAAGAGACAATTAATGTTGAGCAGCCAAAAAGTCAAGGTTTATTATATCTGAAGAAATTTCATAATTCAAACACAACCAAACTGTACATTTTACAATCACATTCTATTTGTAAACAGTTAAAAGCCACTGACTTCTTTTGCATCTTAGGACACAAACAGTTAGAATCAAGGCAATGAAATGATGGCAAATTCTGCACTGTTAAAGTTTTTACCCTTGTTTAGTCTTTCTTCTTTGACTAAGCAAGCATTATAATACCATTTGTGGGCAAAAAAAAAAGAAAGAAAAAGAGGGGGAGGGGAGACAGAAATTTTAAAAATGGTTTAACTCGTTAGTTTTGCAACAACATTTAAAATGTTTTCTTTATACAACAAACAACTCTGTAAGCCCAATGCCTTGGTTACAGTATGCATAGTTACGGATTGCGGCTTTAAGGTACAACAGTAACACCGTCACGAGAGAGCAGAAACACACAGAGCCACCTGATGAGAGGACAAAGCATCATCACCTCCTGATTACTTGCAAACCATCCTCATCACTAATAAAAAGACTGCGTCGGAAAGCTGGAGGGCAAACTCCAGCTTGAAGCATTTTTTTAGTTTTTTTTTTTTTTTTTCTTTTTTTTGGCAGAGACAATTCTTTAACAGAGCAACACGTAGTATCAGTGCTAAAAGTTGGGGTTTTCTTTAATTCCTATAAGAAACTACAAGGAGGTTTGGTGGTTTTTTTTTGTTTTGTTTTTTTTTAAACTGGGGAACTGGTTTTCCTGAGAACCATGCTCTTTGATTTAGGACAGGAATAGAAAACAGAAGAACATGGCCAAATGCTGCTCCTTTTTCCCAGAGATAGAAAACATCTTTTAACTCATTCTCCATTTTTTTTTTTTTTTTTTTTTTAATTTTTTTTTTTTAAATGATGGAAGAGTAAACATTTTTTTTTTTTCTCAAAAAACAAACAAAAAAATCTGTAAACAAGAAGGCTCAACGTGAGACCCTTCAAAAGAAAATGGAAAGCCTATTCAAAGTGCAGGGCCCGTCCTGGGTGCAGGTGGGCTGCAAGTCACAGCTGTGGCCACAGTTTTTGAAACTGCAGAGCAGAATTCTTTAGTTTTACATCATGAAAGAAGTGGTGCAGTACGTTCAGTAACGACCCTAAGTCAGTATCCTAACTGGATCTCCTCAGCCCCACGGTAAGGGAGGCAGACACCAAGGCATCGGAGAGAGTGCACGCCTCTGAAAAACATCCTTGAGTAAACATTTACACTGGAACAGCTGACCCCGCCCCCATATTGCCCATTAGACGGAGAGAACATCATTCAGTGCAAAGGTAAAAGCTCATACATTATCAGCCCAAAAAAAGGTTTCGCAACAACAAAAAAAGGGAGGGGGAAGGAAAAAACCCCAAACCAAACCAAAGCAAGAATCCAAAGGCTAAACATGATGAACATACACAAGTGAGCTCGTTCTATATGGTTAGCATGTATGGCGCTATTTGGGAGTGTAAATAAGATACCTTTTCACATTATAATATTGGCCTGCATGATTCAAGTATTCAAACTGATATGTTTTGGGGAAAACAAAGTGGAATATGTGCAGAGAACAGCTGTTCCCACAGGTGGCCCCTGGCTGCAGGCGGCGAGCCCAGTTTAGTGCCCCTTCTTCCGCATCTCGAGGTCACAGTTTGTGAGTCGACGTCTACACTGTTACATGGACTCTCCACCCCCACCCAGGTGGTCAACAGAAAGAAAAGCATTAATGGGGGACGGGCTGCTAATTCCCCTGGGGTCACTGCTGCTTGGAGGACCCCACAGGCTTGTGGAATAATGTGGGCTCCCCCAGAGTGAAGTGCCATGAAGGTCTCCACAGTTAGTTCCCTGCGACAACCCAGCACCATTCCAGTGACTGAGATCGGTCCGGCTGGAGAAGGAGTGGGAACAGTCAAGGGAGCCCAGCCGACTCTGGCTGGACCCAAGGGACTGCCAGCCAGGAGTGGGGGCCAGAGACTGACTTTGTGCAAAGAAACGACTGATCTCCTCTTCACTGGCAAACTCAGCAAGAATAGTAGTGTTCCCCAAAACACACCTAGAGGGGAGAGACACACACAGGCATGGTGAAAACTCGGCAGAGTCAAAGGGCTGGCTTCATTACAAAATGAGGGTGGACCCTACAAAGTTTGCTTACAAAGCTGGGAGTGGGGGTGGGGCTACCGGGAGGTTCCATTGACCCATGGTGCCTTTTTCAGGGACAGCACCCCAGAGCAGCCTGAGATGGACCACACGTGCCACGGGAGGGCCCCAAGATTGTGGATCCCGTCTCCTGTGGTTAGGCGCTCTCCCTGCAGGGTCATGGTGTGTGCACACAGAGACAGGCCGAGTCACCATCAAGGATCTCCCCAGCCCTGGGAGCCCGTCCCCCAGGATCTTGAGCAGAATGACCAACTTACATGTGCAGAGACTTCTGTGCCTTGACTACCTCCTCTTTTGAACTGTAACGGACCAGAGCATTTCCATGTGGGAGGTTCAGGTGGAATGTTATCAGTGGGCCATGCTGCATGCACAGAGTACGCAGAGTTGAGCCATCAATCTGCAAGAGAAGAGTGTGGGAAGAAGGAATGTGATGACCAGCCAGGGTGGGCCAGGGCTGAGAAGACTCTCAAGAGAAAGAGCACACCACATCTGAACCACGCGGTCCTAAGATCATGTGCACCAAACTCATCCGCATACTTTTATGAAAACGAACGTTCCCAGATCGACGACAACTAGAGATTTGGTTGGGGTCGCTTCTCAGGTTTCTCTCAGGCATAGAACAGCAGGTAACAGGGAACCACGGGATCAGCCCCAGCCTGCCTGTGGCATCTACAGACCAGGTCTCAGCTATTTCCTCTACGTACCTCTGCCTTGACCTCCACTCACAGGAGCCTTGGTAGTCCTCATCTCAAACTCAAAACAAGACCGAAATCCTGTGCTCCCATGTCCCCCCTAGTGTATTCATACACAGCAAGGTGCCAGATATCCTTACCTGAGGTGTGAGGTTTTTTAGAACAAGCCAATTAGTTATTCTCCCTGAGCTGCTCTCACCCCAGCTGGAACCTGGTAAACAAGGAGTGAAAAGAAAAGTCAGTTTTCCAATTCCACAGACAAACATCTCCTCCAGCCACATTATTCGGCAGGATCACCTGATGCCTGGCTTCCTTCTCTTCCGTGACTATACCTGTTAGCACTGCTAAGCAGTCAATTCTAGAGACACCCTCAGAATAGGTGAAGGGCTCATCCACACAGGCCCCGCGCCTCAAGACACATACGGGCTCTTCCTACCTTCTCAGCTTTGTCACATAACCGCTTCTGCTGGGGCAATAAACGGTTTGCATTTGATTGCTTACCTACAGGTTGGCAGTTTGAACTCACCAAGCCGCAACTGGCGGAACAGAACAAAGGTCTGGTGATCTGCTCCCACAAAGACTAAGACTGCAACTACGGCTGTTGAGCCATCGAGTCGGTTCCAACTCATAGTGTCCCAGTATAGAGTTTCCAGGGAGCAGCTGGTGAGTTTGAACTGCTGACTTTGTGGTTCAAACTGACCTTGCAGTTGAGTGCTTATCCTACCAACGCCACACCGGGACTCCATAAAGATGACAACCAGGAAAACCCTGAGTTCTGAAACCGAGGGGGGTTGTCCTAGGTGTGACTAACTTGAGGGGAACAGGCAGGCTGCTGCTTTGTGGTGAAGTGGGGGCTCTGTACCGTGGAAATGACACGGATTTCAGGACCCACTTTCCAGAGACAGGAGAACAATACAAAGATCCCGATTCTTTTAGCTTTATTAATGAATGTTATAATTTTTGGATAAACGTGTTTAAGTAAACCAAGTTAAAACTCAATCACAGAAACTTCCAAAGGTGACAAGGCAGAATTGTATGTTCATGTATATTCTCATCCCCCTTTACCAAGGACAATGAAATAACCAAGGTCTTGTTCCACTAGACTGTGTCAGTTCCCACTCACGGTGACTCTGCATAGAGTTTCCAAAGAGCAGCTGGTGGGTTTGAACTGCCAGCCTTGAGGCCTAGTGTCCTCCTACAGTGCCACACCAGGACTTTTGGCATTGGTTAATGAATTGAGCAAATAAACCTAAGAAACCATCTTACCTGGGGTATATCTGGCATCAGAATTTCCCCATCCTCCAGCTACACGAATGGGAGAATTATCCCATGTAGACAAAGGTGGCTTCTGACCAGTCAGCCCCGGAGGTGGGCGGGACGGAGCAGGGATGGTTTTAGGTGGCAAAGGAACCTTCCACAACTCATGAGCCAGAGAGGTGTTTGTAACTGAACCAGGAGACCATGTCAATTTGGAATCACTATTTCTGGCTATTTAATTAAGGGTAAAAAGAAGAAAATTAACACAATGACAACATTCATCCTCCCACTAAAAGAAATAAAGAACCCCCCGCCCCAACCAGAAAATCGAAGCACTCGACCATCTGTCTGTTAAGAGTTTAAAGACCGGAGGCTCTCACAAAGTTATCGTTGCTTTGAATTGCTAAAAAAAGAGCAATTGTCAACTCTTACCTTAGTAAACCTATTCAAGTCACTTAGAAGTCACATACATCACTACATAGATTTTAGAACTTTACTGCCCAATTAAAGTAGCCCCAACTCAAGCTGTAACCCCCAACAGACACTGACCAGGTACCCCCTTGTGGGTTGCTAGGCATCTGCCATGTACAAGAGGGCTTCAAAATGCCATTATCCATGAACTTTCTGAAGTCTCCTCATACTAGCTCTAATCCATAAATATTACTGAGGATCAGTGAGGTTAATAATGTGCCTGTATTGTTGTTGTTAAGTGCTGTGGAGTCGGTTCTGACTCACAGTGACCCTGCACCGCCCTCACAGTTGGTAGGTTTGAGCCCACTGCTCAGCCACGACTCCAAATCTAGTTGGGGGTGCGGGGCAGTCTTCTCTTCTGCTGACCCTCTACTTAATCAAGCATAATGTCCTTCTTTAGGGATTGGTATTTCCTGACAACATAGCCAAAGTATGAGGGACAAAGTCTCATGATGCTAGCTTCTAAGGAGCATTTTGGCTGTACTTCTTCCAACACAGACTTCAGATTTATTTGTTCTTTTGGCAGTCCATGGTACTTTCACACTATGCTTCATCAATACTGTAATTCAAATGAATTAATTCTTCTATGGTCTTGCTTATTCGCTGTCTAATGTTCTCATGCATATGAGGCAACTGAGAATACCACGGGGCTTGGGTCAGGTGCACCTCAGTCCTTAAAGAGACACCCTTGCTCTTTAGTACTTTAAAGAGGTCTTGTGCAGCAGATTTGCCTAATACAATGCCTGTTAAGTGTTTTAGAGTCGATTCCGACTCACAGCGACCCTGTATAGGGTTTCCAAAAAGCAGCTGGGGAGTCTGAACCTCCAACCTTGCAGTTCAAACTGACTTGCAGTCGGTCCAGTGGTTCAGTGCTTACCCTACAGCGCCACCAAGATTTAAATCTAGGCTGACATAGCTTAAAAAAAAAAAAAAAAGTTTCCCCTATATGGGATGTCTCATAAATACAGTTAGGGGTACATGGAGATTGAGAATAAAGGAAACCAAGTCAAAAAGAATACTACAGGGGAACAGAAAAGAACAGGAAATGTCTCACAAGCGGCACATCTTTTACGTCAGAGCCACCGGAAACTTGAAGGCTGCACAGCACACTGTCCCTGCTGCTCAGTGACAAAACGAGTGGAGAGTCAGCGTAGACATGTGCCAACTGGGTTAATCTCTAATTCTTGTTCTAGCAATTCAAAATTGTTTGCTTTGTTTTACAAAAGTATTTATTAGTGAGGACTGAAATTTGTTTTACAAAGAGGCCCTTCATCACAGATAATTTGACAAATGCTTGTGCGGTTCCATTTAATTACAGACCTGAAACGGCTCTCAAATGACAGAGAGAACTTGGGTGGAAACGAATTATTTTAACAGATGACTGGTAAGTGAAAGGAGAAACAAGTAGTGTCACAAAGTCCCACAAATATATTTTCTCAGCTTTCTGAAAAGACTGAAAATTAGACTATCAAAAATCACCCACAGCCACAGGTGGTGACTAAGCCCCTATCGTCCTCTGAGGGTCTGCAGGTGACCCACCTGAAGTGCTTTGTGCTGTACTGCTGAGGGGAACGTTGTAGTTGGAGGCACGAATGGATGACCAGGCACTAGTTGAAGGCAGCGTGGTGTTCAAGGATGAGGATGACCCTGCAGGGGATAAGAGGCCCATTAGTCAGGCACCAGAAATAAGCAAACGGTTCAACTGAAACATCACCACTATGCCAAGAAACAGAAATAGGAACTCTGAGGAAAACACCTTCCTTCTTGCCTTCAAAAACACGCTCAGAGATTGTTTGCTAATTGTTAGTACTGTGTTTTCCCACAACTGTCCAGGAGACCAAACTCTATGAATTAGTTATAGCAACAGAGACAGCCTTCGGCTCTATACCCCAGGACTCGGCGCTAACAGGAAGGTCAATTCTTGCTGTTTCAAATGCTGGTCTCTTAACATCAATGATTTATTATTGGGTAACCCCATTCACCAAGAAATTGTCAACAGCACTATAAACTAGTCATGGCTCCATCAACTTCCATATCCACTCTCCAAGATCTACTATTTCTTCACATTAAAAAAAACACACAGAAAGAACCCACTTGACCAATACTCTATTTTACTACAGACGTGACCATTACCTGGACCACCACAACTACTCCCTAAACGGTTGTCCACTCCAATTCATTCTGCCCACCATGGTCAGATCACTGACCTTAAATTAAATGCTGATTCCTCTCATCAAAACCCTCAATAATGTCTTATTTCTTCCAATAGTCAACCAAACTTCCCCTTCGGATTTTCAAAACCTATTATTTGCCCATTTTCCCAGACTATCCTAGATGTTTCATTGGTTTACAAACATGTAACAACGCCTCATAATTCTGTTTGGTTCCTTTTACCTGAAAGATTCTTCCCAGATGGTCTCTTGCTCATTCAACAAGGCAGAAAACATGTGGTCTAGAATATGTTATGCATCAAGCTAAGTATAGCAATAAACACAAACATGACAAGTCTGGCTCTTGTTCAAAATCAGAGTTGTAGAGAAACACTGATTAATAGCTAAAAGTGACTGGAGGACAGGATGCAAGGAACTGAGTAAAAACGAGAAGGGTAGAAACAAGACTAGAAAATGAAGTCAGACTATGAAGAATGGGTCTAAGTTATTTAAACTCTGAATTTCATCCTGGCGCTAACAACATTGCAGGGAAATGTCATATTCACATTTTTGTGTAGGAAAAAAAGTCATTCTGGCAACAGTGAGGCGGCTCTTAGTGAGAAATAGCATGGTCCTCCAATCCCCCCGCCCCATACACACTACACTTCACTGATCAAATTTATCTATGAAAATAGTATTCATGTCTAGGCTATCCAGAAAAGCACTTACGACATAAAATCATCTACCACAATACTTTTTAAGGGCCACTGAGTTGGTTCCAACCCACAGCGACACAGGGTTTCTGAGGAGCAGCTGGTGAGCTTGAACTGCCAACCTTGCAATTCAAACACACTATGCAGTCCAGCACATTAACCCGCAGTGACACACTGAGACTCCACCATAATACTAAATATCCAGAACGTTCTCAATACATTTTCACTACTCCAGGGCTGCTGAAGACAGACCTTCCCTGAAGTTCCTTGTGACCCAGTTGCACTTTCCTCTAGGCTACCCATAACCCAGACAGGCTGCCAAGAAAATACTCTCACGGGTAACCTTGACCCACTGTTCTCCACAGGCCTCAGATCAGCCCAGAGAACTAGCCTCCAGGCAACTTCCTATGCCAGACCATGAATGCTTTTAAGGCAGCAAGATTAGGAGGGAAGCTCATAGGAAGCTTGCCAAGGACTAGCTGGACACCCACACCACACAGCTGAGGTGGGAGCGTGTGTACACATGAAGGGGTAAGAAAAAACTCTCAACCTGGACTGGCAACAATTCACACAAGGTGACTCTCTTTTACCTTATGGAAATATAACTTTATAGCCAAAAGAGAGCTACAAGATCCTATTCAACTCCCGTGGTTTCCAGATCAGAAAGCAAACGTCCGGAATACCTTAAGGTCTCAAATAAGTGGATGAACCTGGGTTAGAATTCCAGGCACTGGAACCATCCCTTATACTGACTTCTAATTTCCACCTGTCCCTAACTGCCCAAAGTTGTTCAAGAATGAACTTCACCAGACTCTTGGCCCACACAAGCCCAGGAGGTACAATCTAGTCTAAAGGCAAAATAACAGCATCTCTTAACTCTCTGACCACATGTTAGTAGAAGATTTCTTTCTATAAAAAAAATCACTTGATACTAAATTAAAAAGACATACACATGTGAAAACTACGCTGACAATTCAGAAAGATTTTATTTTTTAAATCTGACATCAACTAGGCATATGTTAGAGAATTATAACAAATATGAAAGAGAAATCAAAGATCTAGAAGGATTTCACAATCACACTATTTCACAAATACATCTTTAAGTTCTTTTCTATTTTGTGGCACTGTGGATCAGCACTGCACTGTGAACCACCCGGTCAACCATTCAAACCTACCAGCTGCTCCTCATACACCCTGTACGGGGCCTGTGAGTTGAAACTGACTTGACAGCACTTAACAAGAACTTTCAAAAATTGAATCTGAAAATCAGAGACTCCATACATGTTTTTACTTTATATAAGAAAGAAACGAGGCAACACCAATCACCAGATGAGGTCTTGACAGACATCAGTACCTAAACACAAATCCACTGCTACTGAGTTGGTTCCGACTCACAGTGACCCTGTGTGTAGGGTTTCTGAGACTGCAGTTCTTTATGAGAGGAGCACAAAATCTCATCTTTCTCCCAAGAACTGACTGTAGACTTGGACCGACAACCTGGTAGTTAACAGCCACTGATTATCCTACAGTGCCAACAGGACTCCTGAATATCAAAACAAATTAATGAACAATGAACTTTTAGTTAAAATAAAATGCTCAGGGCCCGAAGTATGATGATTTTTGCCTACAACTGACCTCATTAAATTAACCAACTACCAGCTCCAGTCCTGTAAGAAAACGGGGCATCTACTGCCTTCCACAATCCTCCGTACTTCCCAGCCTGGAGCACTTTCCTCCCCAGTGGGCACAGTCACATGTCACGATCAAGTTAAATATGACATCAACTGGTGCCAATTAGAAGCACAAAAGAAACAACTTGGCTCACATTAAGTCTGCAGATAAAGAATCGAAGATTTTAAGAAAAAATTATTTTATTTAAAAATCTGCTAAAAACTAGAGACCTATTTAGACATTCATTTCAAACAAGGGCAGTATAGAGGCAAGAAATTCAACGGTTTGCTGATGTGGGCCGCTTGTGATCGTGTCCCATAAAGCGTATGCCTGGCTCTAGCCTGGAGTGTGGCCTAGCGGTCTGGTGGGCCTCCCCAGACACTGAAGCACCTGGCCTTTTCTCCTCTGTTCAAGGAAAAGCCGAGGCAGCCCGGCCCACTGCCTTCAATTCTCTCAGACAGGTCTGCCTGTCCCACCCTCAGCCACTCGAGCTGCTTTCAAGCAAACAAGAAAACCCTTGTTTCTGCAAGCCATCAGGTTCTTACACTAACTACCGTGTTTTCAATGTGTGTGTGTGTGTGTGTGTGTGTGTGGCGGGG
>NW_006408620.1:421612-451568 GCF_000296735.1 Chrysochloris asiatica
AAGAGGAGAGGCTTTCTGCTCCTGTAAAGATTTATATAGCCTTGGAAACCCTATGCAGGGTCGCTATGAGTCAGACCGGAATCCACCACCCTGTTTTCAGGTTTATCCATTGGCCCCTCCCATTTCTGTCTGTGAAATTAACAGATCTAAGTAAGACGTTCAAGGAGTTAGCTGTCTGTTTAATCTGGACATTTTAGAAAGATGAGGATTATTTGTTCACCACAGAGATATGACAAACACTGGCTAATATACACTTAATGTGACATGGTGACTGTTTGACAATTTCTCTAGAAACTCTTTTTAAAGAGATACAGGAGAGGCTGTCACAAAATCTGAGAAAAGATTTTCATCTGCCTTCCTCTAGTGTGCAAACATGCACGGAATACACACTAATGTCTACAGTAAAACAGAACCATGTGGTCGGTAATGTGACTTTCTTTCTATTTTTTGTTCATTAGGACTGCATCTGGACTGCAGGGGCCCTTAGATTGTGCTTATCTATGACAATGCCTGACCACCATACCAGCTCCAGGCCCTTTCACATGCAGAATTCCTAACACATAGTAACGGAACCACAAATGTCTCCATCGTTAAAAGTAACTGTCATATTGTATCTCATTATAAAAGTAGGTAGCAACTGAAAGTTATTGTTGTAATTATTGGAAAACAAGCGCTTACTGGACTTTTCTGTTAGCTGTTACCACAAGGGAAAAGATAATAAATCCTCATTTCAAAAACGGCCAAATAAAAGAATCAGCTCTGAGAAGTACAGAGCACTCCGCTTTTGTGCTGCTGCGTAGCCCCCAGGGGCCGTGTGGAAACTGAGCTCCAACATCACTCAATTGTGGCTCGTGCCCCCCCTACGTACCACTGTTCCTGTCCCTGAGGTGGTCAACTTCCCGCACAGTATTAATTGAGAGATTGTTTATCACACTGCCAGGAGTGACGTAAGGGTCCGTTTCAGGGTCAATGTTTGGATAACCTTTCCAGGGTTCACCAGGGCGAAATTCTGCAAATGAAATTTTAAAATCAGTTCAAAGCTTATTCATCACTTAAAATGTGTAACTAAATATCCAAAACTTTTATTCTTAAAGCAATGTACAGCTCAGATATGTTCCAACTTATACTAACATGCCTTTTTAAAAATCAGTTCAAAGCTTATTCATCACTTAAAATGTATAACTAAATATCCAAAACTTCTATTCTTAAAGCAATGTACAGCTCAGATATGTTCCAACTTATACTAACATGCCTTAAGCCAGGTCCAATAATACGATGAGTATAATTATGTTTTTTATTAATAACTTACTTGAAAATTTTTATAACTGACATAAGTTCTTTGGGTTTATTTCTTTTTACACAAAAACACTAAAAAATTTATGACAAATCCCAAAGCAGTAGCAACTTGAGTAAGAAAAAGCAGGCCTCAGTTGCATTTTTGATAACTTTTTAGTGGAATGAAAAAAGACCATTAGTTCCTGAGATGAATAGGATTTATGCATGAAGAGTCTTTGTATCATTTTTCATGCTGCTGTATGAGAACCATCCCACTATCACTGCTTTAAGCATACAGGCCCTGGAAACAGGCCAATGACACCCATATGCCCCAGGCTTTAGGCTCAACTTTTGTCTGTCATTTCTAGTCTTTCTTATTTTTCATATAAATCACACAGAACTGGTGAAATCACTAGAGAATGAGGCCAAAAGTAGCAAAATTTTAATGGAAACATACTTGGAAGAAAGAATTTATTATTATTTTACCTGGTGGCCAATTAACACTGCTAGAGCCGTTAGGCGATTTGGCACGGGGCCAGCCATCTCCTATTGAACCTGGAGGACTGGCTGCTGAAGTACTGCTGTTCATAAAATCATAGGGAACAAATGGAGAGTCTTCCAGCCTGAAACCACTTGAAATAGCACCTAGAAAGAGAAAAAGAAGCGTGAAATGTGAGAAAAACACACTAGTGAATCTATTCATGTAGCTTCTTCATTAAAAGGCAACTTTACATTAGCTCTATGCTGTGCGGATGTGAAGATAGAAGGACATGGGAAAGTTCAGAGGTCTCTGCAGACTTCAGCCTCTTTTAACTCTCTCTACTTGAAACAAGTCAAAATGAAACAGGATTCTGCTTCTTAAAATATACTCTAAAACTGCTACAGTACTTTTATTGCAAGGCTATGAGGAACATAACATCAAGCTGAGTATAAATTGTGAGTTTGAACATTTGTATTTTTGCCTCAATTGAGAGAACAAGAGCAGTGGCCCCTTTCGTTTATTGGGAGTCTCATGTTTTGGGAGTGAATGAAGAATACTGGAGGGAGAAGACAGAAATATGGTGACGGAAGGACTGTCAATAGGAACATCAGGTATGGCACAGAATCTAGTGAACTGTGTGCCCCTCTGTATCTAGGGTATGTACACAATGAAAAGAAATGGACACTGTTTCCTATCAGTCTATTTCTAGGTCCACGTTAGACTCTACGTCCACCACGAGCAAAGGTCTGTCATTTTGAGGACATGGCACCTGACCCAAGTCATGGTATTTTCAATATGCATGTGAGAGTTGGACAATGACTAAGAAAGACCATAGAAGAATTGATGCATTTGAGTTACGGTGTTGGAGGAGACTACTGAAGGTACCATGGACTGCTAGATGAACAAACTAATCTGTGATGGAAGAAGTACAACCAGAATGCTCTTTAGAAGCCAAGATGGTCAGACTTCGTCTCTCATACTTCGGACATATTATCAGGGGGAATCAGTCCCTGGAGAAGGATATCATGTTTAGTACAGTGGAGGGACAGAGAAAAAGAGGGAGGGAGACCCCCCTGGAATTGCACAGTGGTAACAGCAGGGGGCTCAAATGCAGCAGCACTTGTGAAGTTGGCACAGGACCTGGTAGGGTTTTGTTCTGTTGTACACAGAGGGTCGCTATGGGTCAGAATCGACTCAACAGCACCTAACAACCACCACCTTAAATTCTAAGCAGTTCTACTCTGCATACATGGGTTCACCATGAGTCAGAAAATACTCAAACGCTAACATGAGTGTTCTACAGCACTTGATGATATTTCTTACCAAGGTGAGTGTGAAATTCCACAAACACAACTTAATTTCAATAAGAAATGGTCATTTACTCTCTTAAATACGATTTATTCTCCAAATTAAAACTACTCATTTTGAACATTATTAGTAAAATGACTAAATGCTTCATAGACGAAGAAAAATACAGCATTCACTCAGAACACTTCTAGCTGCTATGCCAAATGCTGAATTAATTAATAAAGCAAGACTACTGGGATCGTGGCCCTCACTGATACCATATTCTAACTGAGGTAACAAAGAAACAAGGAAATTAGAGACAGAGTGAGGATGTAACAAGTTTGGGGATGAGACTGCAGGCATTGGGGCAGCCTGTGCAAAGACCTGAGGAGGAAAATAGCTGCTTAACTGAGCGAGCTTCTCAGACCACTGTGCTTAGAAATTAAGAAGAGAGAGCGCAAATACTATTAAGGAGCAGAGTCCTGGTCTCGAAGGGCAGGGTTGACCAAGAATGTCTTATTTTAATATTTGGAATTCAAAGGCCCTGGAGTGTGGTATATACCTTCTGATTAGTCACAGGCTACACTCTACTAAAGCTAACCACCTCTGCACACATTTCTATGTCTGTTTCTCAAAGTTCTGAGAACTTACAGCACACACTTGTAGTGCTCTTTTATGTTGGAGTATTTTATGAAGGGAAGTCATAAATTTTGATCTGCTGCAGTGTGGGAAATGGAGTGGAGGCCAATAGATGCAAGCTTGAAAGAAGAAGAGAGACAGCAGTTGAGGTAGTAAGAGATAATGGATGCATAAGATAGATACGAGGGGGCCTCAAAAAGTTACTGGGAAAATGCAAAGAAAAGCTAATGGAATTTTCCCACAAACTTTTTGATGCCATCTTGTACTTTGGTGATACAATTGTTGTTGCTGATAAGTGCCACCGAGTCAGTTTCGACTCATAACGATCCTGTATAGAGTGGCTGGTGGGTTTAAACTGCTGACCTTGTGACTTATCCTACAGTTCTACACCAGGACTCCTTTGAAATACAAGGGGCACTGTTTATTTACACATGAATCAGATGTGAAAGTAGAAGAAAGGAAGAAATCAAGAATATCTCTTAGACCCAAATGTCCATTAATTGATGAATACATAACCAAATGTGATACATCCACAAAACAGAATATTATTCAATTATAAAAAAAGGTAACATTGCAAAGAATTGGTATTTCAGAATACTTCAATGTGCTCATGGGCATGCTGCTGGAACAGAACAAGGAGATACTGAATGGTCCAAAATCAGAAAAGGTAGTGTGCCAGGCTTTATCTTTTCATAATGCGCTGCACTGCAAAATAGGTTTGAACCACAAGGTCAGCGGTTCAAACTCAACAGTCGATCTCGGAAACCTTATATAGGGTAGCTATGAGTTGGAACTGACTCAACGGCACTTAACTACAGCAACATTCAATCTGAGAAATATACTAGTTCTATTATGATACATATTAACTTTCATAGGCTCTATCACACTGTACCAAAGCTACTGCCATGTTTTTGCTACAGAACAATGAGCTCCTTCAGGGCAACTGATTTTACTTGCTTACATACACACACACACACACACACACACGAAGCTATATGTATGTATATAAATGTACATATGCATTCCAAGTGCCTACCACAGCCCTTGTAAAGTAGATCTCACTAGCATTTGCTGGATGAAAGGAATGCATCAAATATAAGAAAATGACAATCCTTTAAAAAAAAGAATGCTGAGAGAACAATGATATTACTTACAAAAATGAACAAATATATAAAGAAAATCTGTCACTAAATAACAAATTTGTAGCTATTTAGTTAACAGTAGAAAACTTTAGACCCTACAATGATTATATTACAGATTAAGTGGAGCAAACATTAATAACTAACATTAGACAACGTAATCAATTTTAAAAACGAAATGGTCATCAAAAGGGAAGTACATTTAAAAAGAAACGTACAATCTGATGGTTTGTAAAATGGAGTACAGGCGAATGTCTGCTTTTCTTCTGAAAGCCCTCTCCAGAGTGCTATGATTAATTATTAGGTGCTTGGAGTTGACGTCAACTCATAAAGACTTCATGTGACAGAGTAGAACTGCCTCATAGAGACTTATTTTAAAAAAGGAGAAAATGTTCAGCTGAAATGAAATATACTTCCGAATATTTATTTATCAGAAATATGTAAGGCGCCAAATGAAGACTATTTTATACCATGTTTGCTGGAGTTTTGATCCAAAGATGTGTTCCCAGAAACGCTGTCCACTGTAGTCCACTTCCTTAGTCTTGACTGTGGCTCTTTAATACTGTTCATATCCATATTTACATTCAAGTTTGAGTTCAAGCCTTAAAAATAGAAAAAAAACATTAAAAAACGTGTAAGAATATTGCAGGTTCATACATATCAGCTGCTGTTAAAGACAAGGGTGGCGTTTTCTGCTCCATCAAGATTCACAACATCACAAACCCATACAGGGTCACCCTGAGTCAGAATGGACTTGAAGGCACTGGGGGGTTTGTTTTAGTGTAAGAATATAATATGTTTCTTCTGGTATCACAACTTCTATTTTCTAGAGAAACACAGGTAAGAATCTAATGTTTATAGTTTTATTTAATGTTCCTTAATAAATATTATCCTACAAATGACAGATGATGACCGACAAAAGAAAGGCAATCAGAACAGACACCCTGGGATTGTGGCCAAGGTCATGCAAAGGCACTGTCAGGAGCAAGCGCCTCGGTAGAATGGTTACCAGAGAGAACCACACACACAGCTTAAATCCCTACTCTAGTGCTCGATGATCCAATGTTTTCACAAAGATAAATTACTACTATCATCATCCTGACTACCCAAAGTTTTTTCTCCATAGTTTTGATTATTTTAAAATTCCTTTTCAAGATATGAGGGAAAAAACTGTTTGAGACCAAATTTTAAAGTTTTTAGTTTACCTCCAATAAAATAAATCTGATTAGCTAATTCCCAAGGTATCATATGCCTGAAGAGTTCTGTGCAAGTTGAGTACTTTTTAGCTGGCTGACCAGTCAAAGGATGCCATCATTAAAAAGTAAAAATGTCCTGCCTGCGCTTCAGCAATTCTAGCGAAAGAAAACCATCTATATCCTAAGGCACAACTTTGAACTCTGATGCTATGAGAATGCTTGTCAGACTCAGATCTTCTTTTGGAACGAGGACACAACATCATGATCACTTGAGATGCTTCTCAAAAACCAGATGTTCCAAATGGAGCCAGACCTGTGTGTTTCAGCCTTGTGCACCCTAAAGTTTCAGAACAAATAGTCTACAATTTACCGTTCTCAGGAGTGTACATGATATTATTTTTTCTATAAAGGGCTTCATAGGCTATGAGGTTGCTGTTGCAACTATGTAATTCTGCCCTTGTAGTATGAAAGCAGCTAATGACAATGTTAATAATGTTAGTCAAAGACATGGCCACGCTCAATAAAATTTTAGATAACTTGATGGAGACAATTTTGTTGCCATTTGCAGGGGTTACGCAGACTGTCTAGGTTGGCGGTTCAAGCTCACCAGCTGCTCCTTGGAAACCCTATCCAGGTTCGCTATGGGTCGGAACTGACTCAATGGCATTTTACACCAACAAGCAGACTGTTTTAATTAGGAAGAAGCATTCATGGCTGAAAAATCAGCCAGGATAGGAAATCCTGGAAACGATTTTCCTAGTGGCTCAAACTTGTGACAGGTACTTCAATCCACAATGCTATCTCTGGGGTCACCTGGTCACCACCTTCAGTGGTAAGTGACAAAGGACTGGCGTCAGGAAATGTACAGTCCCTGAAGCATGATGAGGGCTTAAACCTACAAGAGGCCTATGGCAAGCTGCAGTCAGGGACTAGCTGATGGGCAGTCTTAAACGGGAACAAAACTATAATGTGGACAGGGAAGGATGCGAAGCTGAGGTACCCGTGCATATTGGCTGAATGTTTTGGCCAAGTAGAAACCTACCTATAGGGAAGTTGCTGAAAGCATTTATTGGTGATGGTCCTTTTTGCAGCTCAGGTGTAGTGTGGGGCATGACATTTTCCAGGAAGGACTTCATGGCGGGCTGATGGAGTGACTGTTGTTGAGATGGCGGCGTCGGTTGCTTCACCAATAGGTTTGGATCAAGTTGACGAGATTGTTGCATCATTTGCTGCTGCACACTGAGAGGTCGACCCTTAAACCAGTAAAATGATTGGATATGTCTTTACAGATACACACACGCATACTTCCCTCCACTTCTGAATTAACCTGCTTCTCAGCAAGAAGGAGGACACTTGCAGTGTATCAATAAGAATTCTGAACAAAGCAATCTCAATAAACGTCATTCAATTTTATTTGAACAAAATTCCATTTAAATCAGATCTTTTGGTCCTTGTTACCTTATTATAACGAAGCAAACATGAGCTACGGTTGTTAAGACAAAGAACAGCATAGCAAGTGGAAGAAGTGGAAGGTGCACAGTACCTGCTGGTCTTGCTGCTGTCGACTCCCAGAAGGCACGCTTCTCTGAGTCTGCGCCCTTTGCTGCTGCGCTAACAATCGCTGGGGGGAGATTGCCAGGAGGCTGTCATTACCACACCATTCTACTTTTGAAGATGCTTCAGAAAGGCTAAGGCAGGTTGACATACAAAGGGCACAGCATCTCCTGCCTCATGTAGTATACAAAAATAGCATTCTTGGAATCTTTAACTCTAGTCATTCTGCTAAAAATTAGTCTTTTATTCTATCTCAAATTTTCACATCATCAAGGAAACTTTTCCTGATCCTTCTACCCACCCCTTCCATCCCTGACTTGGCTAAGTGTCTTCTCATTGAATCCTGCACTTCGTTGAAAACACATTTGCTGTCTGTCTTCCTGGATAAACCATAAACTCTTCAGGGCCTGTTTAGTTTACTGCAGTCCTTCCTGCATAGAGTTTAGTATTTAGCACACAGTGACAATAAAATGGGTACTGACAATGGCTATTAACCTACTTACCTGTAACTGGGAGATCTGAGAAAGCTGGTTTAGTTGGGAAAGCTGGTTCAGCATGGCTACCTGTTGAGGGCCAAAGAGCGGATTCAGGCCACCGTTGTTTGGTGCATACTTCAGCAATGAAACTGGAACCTTAGGATCACAATAGTAAGTTAATAACAAAGATAATGTCACCACCCAAACTGAGCTAAATGCACTGTGTGTTTTAAATTAGCAAAATTACCAGCCAAATTTTACTTTGCTATTGTCCTCTTCCCCAAGGTGTTTTATGAGGTAAATGAAACATTTTAGATTATCTGTGACTGTGTTTTTAACGTCTTTTTTATAATACTAATTGAGAATTAGCTGCATCAGTCACCTCACTCAAATATCAATGACTCAAGGTTCTTTCCCCAGGTAAATGGAAGAAAATCAAATGGAAATTTGTCTACCTGAGGGGAGAGTAATGGAGGAGGCACTTGAGCACGGAGATTAGGCTGAGATGAACTAAGAGGTTGTGCTGGAGGCTGCTGCATGCCCCGGGGTTGTGCTGCTGTATTTCCAACACCAAACATACTGGGATTGCCATTCTACCAAAAACAAACAAACAAACAAACAACAAAAACACGTGACTTTTTTAGGGATAAATATCTCATCACCACATATTAGTGTTGACTTAAACACAGCTAGTACACGTAAAAGATCTTATTATTTATACAAATCATTCAATATAAAGCCTAAAATACTCATGTGGACTCACCTGTCTAACAGAATTCAAGTTTTGCATACCCAGCCCTGCTATGGAGCCAAGGGCCTGGTTAGGTAGTGCACTATTTGAAGGGGGAAGCTTCATGCTTTGACTGGACATAAACTGCATGTTTTGGGATTCATCTGCTACAATGCCATCCTGATTGGACAGACAGAAAGATGTGCAACACCAGCCAAGCAAGCAAGTGGAAGGAAGAAATCATTGCAGGAACAGAAGAGAAGTCACATGACATTGCAGCATCAACAGGAAACAGGTAGAAAACAGAAGAGATCGGATTAGTGTTCATTTTAGAGTACATAAAAAGAACCAAACTATTTTATGGGATTAAGAAGAAAACACAGATGCAGTTACTAGGTTAAACTGAGACATAAAAAAAAAACAATACAATGAACTACAAATCCAGGAACACTTCATATTATATAAAATGGTAATGTGAAAGTGATTTTATTTAGTTTATTAGCCACAGGGGTAAAAACAAAACAAAATGTACCTTATCAAAATAAGGATTACGTTCCATGGAAGACTCTTTGGAAATGTGAGGCCGAGAACCAGGGCCTTTCCCAAGTGCACGATTGTAATCACCAATACTTAGGCTAGGCTTCTCTATCTCCATTCGTTTGTCTTGTAACATTCCTAGTAACAGCAAAGACAACATTATCAAGCAAAATACTCATGTTCCAAACTGAAATGACTTCTGCTTTAACAAGGATAGGTAAAAACGCATCTCCGTTTCATAAATCTTGCATTTCCTTGGCCATACCAAGGCTCAATCAGTCTGTTAGTCTTCCGACTATCTCTATAAATTTGTTTCCCTCAGAGACTTTTTCACTAGCACGGTATCAACATTGACCTCCACTCAAATGACCCTCAAATACATATATCTAATGTGAACTTTACTCAGTCCCTCATCCTGAACTGGTGGTAAGTTTGTTGTTGTTGTTAAGTGTTGTCAAGTCGGCTCCGACCCATAGAGTATAGGGTTTCCTAGGAGCAGCTGGTGAGCTTGAACCACCAACCTTGCAGTTCAAATGGCACAGCGCCACCCCAGGGAAGTATAGCCACTGTGATTTCTATTACAACAGGTGAAACCAAACGCACATTTTCTTCCAATCAGATCTGCAACTCTCTGGAACGTAAAAGTGGCAACTTTATTCTCCCAAGCACAAAGTCTTGAAACCTTAGTTCTGCTTTACATCATTGACAGAAAACAGAATTTTTTATCTTAGACAAAGGAACATGTTCTTAAAATGTCTTCAATTTCTTGTGGTACTATTCTACCTCTGGGTCAGATGTGTGAGGAAGTTATCCTTCAGCAATTGTTAGAACCCTTTTGTGACTATCAGTAATTCTTTTGGAACAACCTCTCTGTTCTGTCCAGTAATGGCATAGTTATTCATAGATTCACTAAACTCTTCCCTGCATGCTCCTCATTCAATTCTGTAACCAGATAGTCCACTCTTCTTCCTCACAAGGTTCTCTAAGCTATTCTTTCTTGACAGTCCACATATTTCTGCCTATCCTTGAGGGTTCTTTTAGGGAGGAGGGTGCTGGCTCTATATGTATGATAAGCAATGGATATAAGGATTTGTCTTCCCTGCCTATAAAGCTTCTCCCATGAAGATTTAGTCTCAGAAACCTGAAGGAGGAGTTCTACTCTGTCTTAAAGGGTGGCTGTGAGCTAGCATCAACTTGATGGCAGTGTTGTTTAGTTTTAGTTTTGTTCCAAATTCACTCTTTTAAATTGTTCTGTGAAAATGGACAGGGGCCCTCTCAGTATCTTTCTACAGCAGCTGGCATCAGTAGAGGATCCTGGAGAGACACTGCAGAAGGCCACGCTGTTTCCTAGTACTAATGTGCTCTCTCATACACACAGGTGGCTTTCTAGCACCAGAATTGCTGAGTGGCCAGCAGCTTCCACCAGCAGCCCTCTGGCTTCCTAGCAGAGTGCCCCCAGTGTGACGTGTCACCCTGAGCTGCTTTCATCAGTAACCGGAGAGGACGGCTGTACTACAATCGCACTGCTGTGGAGCCATGCGACACTTCTGCCATGTCCAGAGCCGTGGCTGTGTACTCCTGGCCCAGGGTGAGTGACTTCCCTTTGTATCTTCTATTCACACAGGCTCGAGTTCTCTTACCAGTTGATCCCTTGCTACTTGAACTTGATTTTATAGCTGATAATTCTTTATATTTATACTAAACCTACCCTGTTCAAACTGTGCAGTTTCTCTCTTCTGAAGGGACTCAGACTAATACACTAGCACTGCTATTGAACTATCCAAGCAAGAACGCTGGGAGTAATCTTTCATCACATTCTCCCTACTCCCCAGACCCCCAAAACAAATTGGTTCAAACTGCTTATCCACTGTTGTTGATTCTATTCTTACAACTCTAATGAATTAGGCTCTTTCTATCTACTGTCTTAGTTTGGGGCTTTGACGAACTATGAAATCAATCTCTAACTAGTTTTGTTATTTTAGTTTTCTCTTGTCTGTCTTCTGTTGCCAAAGTTTTTTATCCTAAAATATTTTCAATCTATAATTAAGAATATTTCCCCCAAATACGCCATTCCCCAGTTTTAAATTCTTTAATGTTTTCCCAACATTTTAAAAATAAAGTTCAAACCCCTAACCACTTTATGATTTAACACCTACCTATTTTCCAATCTCTGCACCTGTCTTTCACCAGTAATTCCAACTGCCCTCTCCTTACTCCATTTAACATCTGTTGGTGCATTAACTAGAGCTACTTGCAATTTCTCCGCATTGTTTTCGATGTCTGTCACGAAGCTAGGCCTTTGTACATGCTGTTCCCTGAACCAAGTTGACTGCATCTCCCTGTACCTCTCTCTCAACCTGGATTATTCCACTCTTGACATGACTGTATTTGAGATGAGGTAAGCGCCAAACTGCAAAGCCATTTGAACTGCAAGGTCGGTGGTTCAAGCCCACCAGCTGCTCTTCGGAAACCCTATCAGGGTTGCTAAGGGTCGGAACCGACTCGACGATACTTAACCACCACCACCATAGACTGGCAATCCTGGTGTGGTTCTGTGGGCTCATACACTCAACTGCAGCGTTGGTTTGAACCACCAAGTCGGTGGTTCAAGCTCACCAGCCGCTCCTTGGAAACCCTATATACAAGGTTGCTACGGGTCAAAACTGACACAACGGCACTTAATTACAACAACCATTACCTAGTTATCACCTCCACCATGCACAGTGATTTTCAGTTTACATGCACGTCGTCTAACTGACCCACGGCATTCTAATGTATGCTGGTGAGAGCAGGAGCATTGTACTAGCAGCCCATGCTCCTCTCTCGTGGTCTGGCTCCATGCTGGCTATTGGTGCTGCTGCTCAGCTGGGGCAGTGCCTCACTGACATACTTGTCTGTGACGTAAACACAAGCTCAAGCTGATTTCATTTCTCACCTCCACAAAGGTCTACCTTATTGCTCTGTACACTTTCTTCTGGCGAGTCTCTCTGAAGTAAAAAAAAACATGTTATTAGCAAACCTTAATTTCACAATATAGAAACAAGTAGCAAATACAGAATTTTACTATATTTCTTTTTTTTAATGAAATAAAGTAAATCATAGACATTTATTTTTCATTGTCTGATGTAGGAAAAAACAAAACAAAAGCATTTATAATCAATACTTTCATAGCTATGTGTATGCCTTCCAAACCATAAAAATAAAGGTGTGAAGGCCAACTTTAACTCAGAGTTAATGAAAATTCTTCAAGAACATTCATGAGTACTTAAACAGAAGATTAATTTTCATTACAATTTTTCTGATTAATATTAATAATAATTTACTTTTTTTTCTTACTAATAAAAAGAAACCAAACCCAAAAAACGATGCTAAGGAAAATGTGCGGACCACGACTGAACACACTTACCGAAAAACTGATGTTTGAGAACTGTTTAACAAATGGGTTTATCCAAGTTTCTTCTTGTTTGCTCCCACCTTTCATCATCCCCTTTGTAAGAGAAAAGAGCAGAAAAGATGCCAATGCCATCTCTATTTATCTGGGTATGGTGATGGAATAATCAAACCTCAAGACAATTCCCAACTCTCATTTTTAATCAGTAATTTCTCTTCCAACCAACTTTTATCAGAGTTGTAACAATTAAAAATCAACTTATTTGATTTCAAATTCCTTTGCTCCAGTCCTCTGGTATAACTATAATGTATAGAGAAATCTCTAGAGGCAAAGCAGTCAAAAGGAAGAGACAGTGGCAAAGGGTATGAATGACCCACATAGGAGAAATAACCAGGGTCTCTGAATACTGGAAAACTAACTAATATGCATTTCTGAACTTACATATGGACCGTGTTCTAAAAGATTATTTATAATTTGGATTTAAATTTTTTTCACACCAAAACAAACTAAAAATAGTGATTAGGTTTTCAGGTTAGTCAAAAAAAACAACCCCACGTAAGCCCTAATTTTAATTGTGCCGTGCACATTGTACTGAAAACCACCATATATTGCTTTATGAAAACATTACATTTTCAACTCCTGCTGCCAAGAATACAACAGCCTCAGCAGTAAGAAGCCAGAGCTGGGATTTGGCCCAGTAACGCTGACTTCCCATGGCTAGCTGGGGTGTGGGCAGGACAAGAACTGAGCGAAGGCAGGGTTCGTGATACACAGTGTGCTGGACAGGGAGGCTGCCAGTCACAAGGACCAAGATCTCCCACTTATGTGAAGATCACAGGACCATTCTCAGCCTGTGCCTCTAACTCCCTGTTCCCATTGCCAGTATCTGTTCCTTCTGACTGAAACCGAACACAGCTTCGATAGTTTACCCCCTCAATGCAGGTCCCTGAAGCAAGCACCTAGCGCTTTTCAAGGTTTCTGAAGTCGTCTTTGAATAGTTTTCCTACTTTTCCCCCACTCCCATGTCTAACTAGTTCTTTTGTCTCTTCTATTCTGAAACGTCTCTCTAATCAGTTCCCTTCATTGTACATTCACTTCTAACTTGAATTAACAGAAAGACTTCCTGAAAGACATCTAACTCTGGCCTCTTCTCAGTTCCAATCAATTTTAACTGCTATCATTGATTAGCTTTAACAAAAAACCCTGATGTGTACTGCTACTTAATTTCAATGACTCTGTATTTTATACAGATTAAAGTTCAAAATCTTTGGAATGGTATGGAAGGCATTTTACAATCTACTCTTTATCTAACTATAGTCAGATCTCTTTCTACTACTAGCCGTCAACAATGCCTTGTGCAGTATCCTCCAAAGACTACAAAGACTTCATGCTTTCAGCCAGAGCTCTTGTCACTTCTTTCTAGAAATCAGTATTTTCCTTATACGGGGTTACTATTTCCTTAACACATACCACCCCCAGGCATCTTTCCATGTTTGACACTCTTATGAAACTCTCCTAATACCCCCATACTAGACCATGAGCTCCTTGAAGGCATAGCTCCTATCTTAATAGTTTTTGAATCCCAGCACCAAGCACAGTACCTGGCACACAGCAGAGACTAAATAAATGTTTGCAGTTGTTTTCTAAAGATTTTTACTAGCAGAAACAAAGGAGAAAGAGTAAAAAGGCTACACACCCTTTCCCTTCTCCTTTTTTTGCCACTCAGACCCTGTAAGGAAAGACAAAGTCACCAAACAGCATGATCCAGTGGGAAGAACACAGGGTTGGAACTGGAAGACCTAAACTTAAGTCCCAGCTCAGTCACTTACTAAACTCTGCAACTTTGGGCAAGTCACCACCTTATCCAGTCTCAATGTCCTTACCACTATGTATGCTATCTCAGAAGGATCAGAGGATATGATAAATATGGAAAAATGCAGCATTTCATAAGCTTTAAAGCAAGGTGGTAGGCAAAGTCAGCCAAATGAAAAATTCAAAAATTAAAACGGCAGGTCCTCGATTTAGAATCCCAGGATTAAAAGGGCAGAACCCTTGGCGGTCACCTAATCCAGCTACCTATCCACTCCTAAATAGGGCAAGGAGGGACACATTAGAATTACCTAGGACACTGGGAATGGGTTTTGAAAAATGGTCTCAGGAAAATCTGACACCAAGCCCCCAACACCACCACTAAGAACCAGGATTCCCAAACCTGGCTCTGCATAAGTAACATTTACAAAGCTTGTTTAAGACAAGAGGCTGGGTTCAACCTCCAAAGCTTCAGTATTCTGGGTACAAGACGCTGTACTTTTAATAAATTCCATATGACTCTGATGGACAGCCAAGTCTGGGATTAAGATTTGTCCACATATCAAAGTACAATCAACTTCAGTCAATCTAGGGATTTCCATCACAGGCCCTTTAGGGTGTGGAAGGGGGAGATGAGGACTAACTCAGGAGGATGGTGACTCTTGGGAAAGGGAAGTCAGGGCTTTCAGTGAGGAGGTGGAATGGGAGATAAATTGGCTATGGCATGTAAGAGTCAAAATGGAGAGTTACCCTTCCCTTCCTCCTCATCACGGCAGGCACTACAGTGGGGCGAGTGATGGGCCTAGGCACCGCTGTTAAAGAGGAGGAGGAGAGAAATCCCAAGCTGTAGCAGTGGGAGTAAGGAAGTTCCTGTGATCTGAGGTTTTGCTAGGTGGCTGCCCATACTAGAGGCTATACCTAAGTCGGGGACTGCCTGTACTGTACTGAATGAATAACAATGGGCAGGCAGAACATTCATTTTCTGTGGGTTAAATAACTACCTTTGGAATTGAAAGCTTCAAAGGCCTTGCCCTTGAAATGTTTACCTTCGATGACATTTTCTTTGTATATGGTGGCCAATTTAAAGATGAGTTTAGCTCTTGAGATGAATTACTATTCCACATTCCAATCTCTACATCCTCTTCCTCTTCCCAGCCAGTGGGGCGATTTCCTGGCAATGGCATATCATCACCACACCAGCCATCTTGCATAGATTTAGGCCCTGTTTGTGAATTTATGATACGAAGAGAAAGAAACATGTTTAACAAAGTGATTCTTTCTGGAGGAAAGAACTGAGAAGGGAATGTGGTGGGGCCCAACAAACAAAAACCATACGTTTATTTATTTTCCCAAATCTGCATAGTTGGAATGTATGTTTTCTACTAAGTTTAAAAGCGCCATTAAATAAGAACTTATTTTTATTCAAAGTTTCAGTAAAACCTCTTACCAGAGATGTCCTAAACATGGACAAGGGTGGTGTTCTTGTTTTTACCCATTAACACTTCATAATGACATACGGGTCAAAGAGAATGGATGAAACTTAAAGGAATTAATTTTGCTATACACATTTTCAAGGAGATGGCCAAAGAGTTTTGGACGTAACAAGCAGAAAACATCTTACACCCATTGCTGGCCTACAGGCTTTTCTTGTACACAATCCATGAGATAGCTGACAAAGTGGACCTGAATATAAGGGTCCTTTTTTCACACTAATTGTTAAGGAGTCATCTGGAACCAGACTAGCCACATGACTAAGCTGTTCAGTCTTTCAGGTTGGATGGCATGCAAACTGCTAAACTCTTTCTGGATAATCAAATTTGTTCAAATAAAATTTTGATTTAATGAAGTATATTAAAATCATTAATAGTTACAGTTCTAAGAACAATGAATAAAGATAGAAAATCCAGAAAGATGAAAAGAACGGTCACATTTCCTAAATGACAAATACTAACTGGCACCTAGCATGCTGTCTATTATCAGTGACACCTGTTATTGGATTCTAATCAGTGAGGGGTCCCCACTGCTACAAAATAGCTACCAGGCATTACCAAGAACTTACCAGACTTGCTTAACGCTGGTGGACCAACGGAGCTGGAGCCCCACGTGGATGTGTTGGATGCTGCGGCAATGGGTTCCCCCCAGCTGGGACCACTGTCTATGGGTTTGCCCCAGGCTGAAGTCCCATTATCCACAGTTGTGGCTGCAGTAGATGGCTCCCCCCAGGGCTCACCCCAGCCTTTAGAAAGTGTGGGGAAAAAAGTCATCAGCATATGGTACAAAGGTCCAGTGAAATGCGGGCTGACAAAGAATACTTCGGGAACAAAGGATGAAGAACTTCACGCTTATGTATTGAACAATGGAGTCGGGACAGGCAAAATAGAAGGCATCTGTTTTATGTAAAAACAAATGATTACCCACTGTTATAACCTGACTAAATGAGGGGGCTTCAAAAAGTCTGTGGAAACGTGGAATTAAAAGATAACAGAATTTTTCCATGAACTTTTTGAAGCCCCCTTGTATGCTGTCTCTTTTTCCCCCTTCTCTTTTAACCCTCTTCTTTCAGAATTAGTTTCTAGTCCTAGAGCAGAGTCTTGTGAATAACTTTAATTATGCCAAGTCACCATCCTTTGTGAATGAATTAAATTCTAATAAATAGCCAAGTCATTTTGAGACAAACCTAGTGAACTGAAGTAGGTGATCAAGGTGGCTAACAGTGCGTTTTTTTTATAAATTGTTTTTAGCAAAAGTACAATCTTCCAACATCCCTTACAGGTAAATAAAGTGACCAGCAGTGGGTAAACATCCTACCTTGTATTTTATATGTGCTTAAATTAGCAGTGTTTCCTTAAAAATGGAAAGTATGAGATGGTTCTAAGAAAGAAAATCGAAGCCATAAATATATTTTGTTTATAAAAACCAAAATAAACTTCATTTAGATATGTACTCATTTATCTATAAATTAAACCTGAACACACAATAAATGATCCTATTTTTTAAAATTAGTTCACGAAACATTCCCTTCTCCTTGTCTTGTCCAATGCAATTATTAATAAAGTCTCAATGAACAAAACTAGTGCAGTCCCGTGACAGTCTTAAGGAAAATGCTACTGTCCAGTTAATGTGTATAGACAGGTATCAGTTCCTTGTTGTAAAAGAGGAACATGAGGATAGAACAGTTTGGCCAAATGTCTGTACTGAAAGCACACACATGCTATACTAGCTAGTCGACTAGGGTTTCAGGTCGACTTAAAGAAATAAGGCTAAATGTGCTGTTGTAAGCTGTCAAATGGGTTCTGACTCATAATGACCCCACAGGACGGCATAGATCACAGCGTCTTCTAGGCTGTAATACACAGGAGCAGATGGTCAAGTCTTTTCTCCTGCTGGTGGGTTTGAACCGCTGACCAACATACCATCTCTGCACTACCAGAGTTTCTTACAGGCCAAATACGTTGTTGTTGTTAAGTACCTTTCGAGTTGATACTGTCGAGTGGATGGCATTTTTTGATTTTTTTTTTTTTTTTTTTTTTTTTTCATCTAAGGATAAAGGAGCTCTGGAGGTACAAAGGATAAAGAGTTGTGCTGCTAATCAGAAGGTTGTCGGTTCAAACCCACCAGTCACTCTTCAGGAGAATGAGGAGGCTGTCTGCTCCCATTACAATCTCAGAAACCTTAAGGAGCCCTATAGGGTCACTATAAGTCAGAATTAACTTGATGGCATTGAGTTTGGTGTTTGGTTTGGTATGTAAAGGAGTCTTGGTAGCACAGTGGTTAAAGTGCTCAGGTGCTAACCAGAAGGTACCCAGTTTGACCCCACCAGTCACTCCACGGGCAAAAATGTGATCAACTGCTTCTGTAACAGATGTACCATTTTGGAAGTCCTCTGTCCTGGAAGGCGGGCTGCTAAGAGCAGGACTAGACTCAATGCCAGGGAGGTTAGTGGGCACTAAGATATTTGCTTCATTTCTAGAGCTACTGTAATCAAATCATAAAACTCAACATTACTGAGCGGATTCAGAAGAACTAAAGACACACATGCATGGCAGTCTTCGGGACGCTGCTTTTCCAATTCTGTCTTTCGCTGGTATGGAACCCCTCTGCAGTACGAATTACCAACAGAGGTAAAGTCATTCCCTAAAGCTGTCTCGGGGTGCTGGTGTGGCGCTACAGGATAAGCACTGGACTGGTAACTGCAAAGTTGGTAGCTCACACACACCAAGAGCTCCTTGGAAATAGGCTAGCTACGAGTCAGCACCGACTGCACTTTAACAACAACAGCTATCTCCAGGTTCTTCAGGATGATCTTATAAAAACAGCAAATTGAAAAAAAAAAAAAAGTTTCTCAATTCCAAATACTCAGTGTCATTCTTGTTACTGAACCAACCATAAGAAGGAAACAATATCTGGGAAAGATGCAGTAGAGCAAGACGAGACTCCCAAAGACATTGTAATGGTTAGGGTTCTATGTCAACTTGACTAGGTCAGGATTTCCAGAGGCTTAGCAGTTGGGATGTGTTTACTACCATGGTGATGAAGCCTAATACAGGCATAGCTAACTCTGATGAATGGCTCTGAGCAGCCAATCAATTAAGGGATGTTTCCTTGGGGGTGTGGCCTGTTCCCAATATAATGGACACTTGAAGAGAGTCTCTTTTCCACCGGGGACCTGGAATTCTGTAATTGTAAGCCATTTACTTGATAATAAATTTCTCTTCACATAAAAACAAAACAAAACAACCCCCCAGCAAACTGAAACTAGACTTACGTTCAGAACAGAACATTGTGAAGTACTCTGTAATATTGAGACTCCACAAAAGAAAAACTTACCAGAACCACTGGTGGTCTCTTTGTTTGAGATGGCACTTGCAGGTGGTAGCAGCTGATGTCCCTGTGCTTGCTGGTCTGAGCGGCTGCTGCCATTTGGGATGTTTTTGTTCCACATGTTCACATTTTTGTAGTTGTATTTACTTGGATCTCCCCAAGCTGAAGTCCCATCATCAATTTCCATTTTACGGCGTATGGATTCTGGGGATGGCTCCTCCCAGCCTGTTGGCTCTTCTTCTTTCGTTGAGGCTGGTATAGGTCCCCCCAGCCAGCCTGTGCCAGAAGGTTTACCTGCAGCTGGTGGGATTCCCCATGATCCAACAATGTCTTGTTGCTTATTCCAGTCTGGAGAACTGACTGGCTTTGACGAATCTCCCCAACCTAGAGACTGATTAGACTTCGGAGGGTCTCCCCATCCCTGGGAAGGATTCGATTTTGTAGATTCATCCCATCCTGATGAATTATTTGGATTTATGTTATTAGCCCAAGTAAAAGAACTCGTTTTACCCAGTTCGTTCCAGCCAGAGACGGAGCTGTCACTATCGCTCCCTCCTGAGCTAGCTTTCTTACTCGCCTCCCCCCAGTGGTTGCTCCTTGAAGCTTCTCCCCAGTTATCACTGGCAGAAACAGACCACCCTTGGTGTGATTTCTGTCCATCGCTCCACCCCTGTTTGTTCTTTTGCGAATCATTCCACGCAGACTTCTCCTCTTTGCAATTCCCCCACTGATTGCTCTTGACCATTCCTGTAGCAGCAGCGTCATCTTCCCATCCCCCCTGGCAGTTTGAGCCTTTGGAATCCCCCCACCTGACAGCAGGTTTGGGATCTCCCCACCCCGATACAGATGAGGTATCATTACTATTAGGGCTAGTCTTATCTATACATGCCCCTGAGTTACAAGTCTGTGTTGCAGAGTTTCCCCAGGCCTCTGTCCCATTGTCAGTCTTTCTCTCCCCCCTAGGTGATGTCTCAGTATCCCAGGCAGTATTCTGCTTAATAGGAGTCTGTCCCCAACCAGAGTTGGATAGGACACGTGGATCTAAGTCCGTTCTGTTCACAATGCTTTGGAGTAGTATGTGCTGATCCATTTTCCTTCTCTCTCTACTCTGACTTTCCCCAGCCGCTTTTTCCTCCAGGCGTCCAGTGCTCTCTGTACTACCGTCACTCTCCACTGGACCTGCTGGTTTGGCCCACACACTGTTTTGCTCATTTGTCTGAGATGAGGCAGAACCCTGATCCTCTTCCTCAGTCGATTTCCATCCGTTTGTAAACTTCTGACCATTGCCGTTTGCACTGTCATTGGAATGCTGATTGCTAGGCAGTTTGTTCCACTCCACGCTGGGACCATTAGTGCCAGTGTTTTGTGCAGGGCTTCCCCATCCTCTTCGACTTCCGCCAGAATTTGCACCATTTCCACTTCCCCATGATGCACTCTGGGAACTGGCTGTCCCAGACTCCCACACACCTCCTCCTTTATTTGTGTTCACTTGAAAGTTAGTGCCCACAGGCCCATTTATGCCAGGCTGCATTAGAGTTGCATTCACAGTGTCACCATTAGCTTGGCCATTAGGGCCTGAACATTTCTCTCCAGAGTAATTAGAACCATAGGCACCCCATGTAGTACCATAAGAGCCTCCATTTTTGGACTCTCCATTGCTAAGATGAGAAATGGAAGTGCCATTCATAACTGATGGAGCCTGTATCTGAGGATGATTCATTGTGCTCACACGCCAGGCCCCTGGATTACTAGGCAGTTCATTATTCTGGACTGAACCGGAGTTTGGTAAACTAGAGGTCATAAAGTTTGTAGTGTTATTTGGTCCAGTCACGTCAGTGGTGATATTCTGAGGTTGACCACTGAATGAAACCTTCTGTGTACCACTTACTTCAGATTCACAGGTTTCCTGAAGGCTCCCCCAGGTACCATGGGTAGAAGCTGCGCCCCCTTTAGAGTTAACACTCTGATTGTTAGGCATCTGGCTTCTGGTACTACACTGAATATTGATGCCAGAACTCCCACTCCCTACAGGCCCTTTTAGGGCAGGTCCGTTATTCTCTAATACCGGCCAGGCACCATGGTTGCTAGCTGAATTCAAAGTGCTTGGATTTAACCCTCCATTTGATGAAGAACTTACAGTGCCCCAAGCATTCACTCTGTTGTTGCTACTTTCGGATTTGCTTTCAGGAGCATCCACAGAGAGCTGACATGTGCTTATTATGGAGCCATGAGAGAAACTCCATGGCCCAGGACTACTGCCAGGGCCCACGTTATTGCTGCTGCTACCAACCACAAACTTGTTGTGGGGACCTGGTCCACTACTATTCCGAAGACCATCTTTTTCACCACCTGTGCTCCCTGAAGCCATGGTAGTGATGTTTCGCTCAGATTCAGAACTGGAAGCGGAATCAGCGTCCATACATTCTGAAGCCAACTCTGGATCAGCGCCAGGGACTGAGGGCCATACTGCTGGGTCAGAGGAGTCGTTTATCACAGCGTTCTTACAGTTTGTGCTACAGTCACTCGTAGAAGATACAGGCCCACGCTGAGAATGTTCATAATGGAATCCTGAAGTATTGTAGTTTATATCTAAAACAAAGGAGAAGCACAACGTTTGATGAAGTGTTAGTCATTTTCAAAGGGACACTAACAATCTAAGAAAAATGATTATAAATGTATGTGGGCTCTCAACTGCACCAAGGTCTGACACTTGGCAGTATAATGAAAGGGCACTGGTATCATCCAACAACTGCAGACCATCAGGGAATCAGCCGCACTCATCACTGATGCTATCTTAAGAGCTCAGAACTGTGCCTAGAAAAAAACAGTCCCTCAAGAGATATTTGCTGAGTGGACAAATTGCTAACTTACCAGTAAGTAAAAGAATTCTGGAGTTAGGAAGGCCTAGGTAACAGTAATGTATTAGGATAATGAAACAACCCAAGCTCAGAAGATTAATATGGGAAAAGGCTTAGACTGTAATAGAATGGGCAGGGAATGAATGAACAGGCCAAACTTGATGAATAAACCAATAATTAGGAATAGGCCTATTCACTTTTTTTTTTTTTTTTAACCTCTTTCCTTTCCTAGAATAGCTTTTTTCACACAGCTGTATTATAACAAGATTATAAGATTTCCAAAGCCTCTCATATCATATTCCAATTTCATTTGTGTCCATATCCCACTTGAAATACTGCATACAAATAAGAGTGTTTTTAGAACTGTCCAATTCCCCTCATAAAACGTTATCTTTATAACCATGTTTACTAAGCGCGAACAGAAAATAATGGCTAATTAATATGATGAACATTATAGAATTATGATAAAAGATTCTACTGCTGCTATTGTAAGACCACTGATATAAAAATCAGTGATATAATCCAATAATCTTAGATTTACTTGCTACACACATTGACTTATCGTCCAGGTCCAGCAGCTAGAGTGCTCTGAGACGTCCCTAGATTTGTCACTCTCAATCCATTTAAGAATCAGGTGGCTAGAAATCCCTAGAATATTAACATGCATAAGATGTTTGCATTTAGATTGTTTTAAGGGTGAGGTGAGGGGTGTTCCTGGTGTGGTGCTATAGGGTAAGCACTGGACTGCTAACTACAAGGTCAGCAGTTCAAACCTATTAGCAGCTCCTTGAAAACCTATACAGGGCACTAAGGGTTGGAATCGACTTGACAGCACTTAAACCACTGCCACCACAGTATAAAAGACAATACCATGGAGAGCTTCCAAATGGTCCACATGCTCTAGCCATGGCCCGGACCTAAAACAACCCACCTCCCTGGGATGCAGGCTTAGGAACTCCATGTGACTCACTCCTACAGCACTGCTAGTATGGTACTCAGATCCTACTGGTCAAGAAGCAAAAGACCGTGAACTAGAAAGAGGTTCTGTTAGCCATAATCTTTGTAGCTCCCAACAAACAGCTGAGGAACCCAAAGCAGACTGTGGATGTAAGAGAAAGTAGGAGAAGGTGCTGTCAGGATGTTATGATTCAGTTGTGAGTGACTGTGACCAAGGTTAATTATTACTGTAAAAAGCTGGAACTCTAATGTGGGGACTGCTCATTCTACCATCCTACAGTGTTTAAAACGAGTCATTTCAGAAGAAGGAAGGGGGAACCTCACTATCACCAAGAATACTGTGGATTGAACCTCCTCAATCCAGGGACAGAAAGCTGACACCAGAGCACCAGACAGAGCAGTGGGTCTCCCAGCCCACAGGGCAAGTCAATGAGTGCTTCTGGGTAAGAGGCTGCTTGCAGATGGCAGTGATTCCAGGCACGTAATCTGGGCAGCTGTATTTGCTGACCACAGAGCCAGAGCTGGGCACCTTTTGAGCATTTATTGTCATCAGCCCTTAAAGAGTTTTGTAACATTGTCCAAGCAGTGCAGAGGTCAAGGGGCCATGTGACTAAGAGGCCAGGAACCACAGAGAGGTATGCCTCCAAGCAGGCCTGAGTAGTTGTCCCAAGTGGATGAACTGTACCCTGACCATTCCTGATCCTGAAGTGGAACCTGGTAACTACCCTAATACACTCCAGAATTGTGAGTATTGAGTGTTGTCTGTGAGCTGTGTGTCATCCCTACAGTGAATTACTGAACCCAGTGCTGAGGGAGGGATGGTTAGTGTCAAAATCGGTATGGGAAGCAAGAGGGTAAAGGCATGTCTGACCCGTCAGCCTCACAGGATGTGGCCTCGGGCTGATGCTGATGGTGAATTCAGAGGAAGTCAGGTGCCACCTACAGAACATTTCTACACCTGGATGAGATGCTTACTAAATGAGGATCACTATGCTACCATTGTTGTTGTTGTTGTTGTGTGCCGTCGAGTCGGTTCCGACCCATAGCGACCCTGTACAGGGTTTCCGAGGGTGTAAATCCTTACGGGAGTAGAAAGCCTCATCTTTCTCCCGTGGAGCAGCTGGTAGTTTCGAACCGCTGACCTTTAGGTTCACAGCCCGATTCGTAACCACTACGCTACCAGAGCTCCTTCATGCTACCATTAATTAGTATTAATCACTTTACAATCCACCCTCCAAAGCGTGATTTTTCACTCCACCATATCTCCCTCATTAACAAAATGAGAACTCATATACCAACCTACTTACTTGAAATCTCCATCTCAATAAATCAACCAGCAAGTTAACTCCTTGATTATACTCTTATAGATGCATCCTCTCTCAAGGGGGGGGGGGGGGGAAATCCCACTTCTTTATAATAGTTTTCCTCATCTCGGTAAATTCCTAAAAACCCTGGACACAGCTGCATTTAAAACATCAAGTTCCCAGTCCACACAATATTCTAGAAATCAGAGAGAGTCAAAGTTATCATCATCACCGTCCTTTCCTGGACTACTGCAAAGGCATCTCTGCTGCTGTTATTTGTTTTATTGTATGGTGTGTGTATGTGTCTACCACCGTAAAATAGGAGTAAGAAGCTAAAACTGGGTGTCTAAAATAAATTTACCCAAATTCAAAGTCCGAGGGAATGGATTCAGCATTATGACACATCAGAACCATTTCCATAATGGCAGGAAGCCCCAACACTATTACCTAACCTTGAGCTAGGAGCACCAATGACTGAACTACAGTTAACGACCCAAAATGAGAGGTATAGATACTAGAAGAGACATGAAAAGGACAATAAATAGAAATAATCTGCTACAGACAAATGAAAAAAAATTTTTTTAAGCCCTAGTCATGAAAGCCACAAAAACTATAAAATAACTTGGAATGAAGCTAACAAAAATATAAAAGTAAGTCAATAAGTACTACTCTAAGGTTCCAGGTCATACACGCATGCGTTTATTCCCAACAAAGTGTGTTTAAACATGTCCCTGTCAGTGGATGGCTGCAGACAAGTTTTCTCAGCAATACACTTGTCTTTATCTAGTTAGGGTCTCTTCAAAAAAGAAAATGGAATACTCTGCTATGGAGGAAAAATCATTTTGAGGTTAGGACTATATAAAATTTTTAATTCAAGAGGACACCTTTTCAAATTATGGAAGCTTTGCAAAAACTTATGGGAATGCTACTCCACATAAAACTAATTTTTTAAAGAAGGTCAGGAAGACCTCAAAGATTTACAAGGCAGAAAGACCAGCTCAAAGAGTGATGGCAACTGTCTTTTGGGATCTCCAATGGGTAGTCTTCATAGGACTTATTATGAAGAAGTTTAAAAAGAAAATAGAAAACTATGTGTCTCTACAACCATAAGACATTGGTGAGAAAAAGGCCAAGAACTGTGTGCCCATCATGACAATGTACCTGCTCATTCTTTCAGGGTACCAGGGGACACTGTCCTTCAAGAATGTCTTAGGAAACCTTATCCTATCCAACCTACAACCCCTGATCTTGGTGCTTCACACTTACTATTCCCCAAACTCAAAGAACATTTAAAGGCACAAAATTTAAAAGCTGACATTTTGGCATGGTGAAAATCAAACAACACAAATTCTTCCAAGAAGAGTTAGAGAGATTGCAACACTACCTTCAGATGTGTGGCGAGCTAGATGAAGACTATGTCAAGAAACAATGGCTTTACCTTTGGATATTTTAGTTTACTAAAAATGTCTGTGATTTTGTAGCAACACTTATCCTCATTTTGTTGCTGTTGTTAAGTGTAGCTGAGCCAGTTTTGACTCATAACGACCCCTATATATAGGGTTCCCAAGGAGTGGTTGGTGGGTCTAAACCACTAGCCTTGTGGTTAACAATCCAGTGCTGATCCTACACACCCTCATACTTACAGAGCCTACATATGATGAAATTTTACACCAGAGCATAAAAGACGATTTGATGTAAGCATCGAAACAAATTCCTAAGTGGAAAGATAAAATAATCCCTTTTTATTAATAAAGAAATTTCTATCAAGTTTCTAACTCAATGAAAGGTGATTTCAAACTCCATGCAAACCAAAGAGAGAATAACAGCAACAAAAATCTCCAAAGAACTATGAAAGAGGAATCTGCAATACTGTTTACCAAAGCTATCCCCTCAGAATATTTAAGCTCTTCAGCTGAACAAAAAAAAAGGAACCCAGAAAGGGACCATTTATAAGATTTTATTACATATCAAAGTGGAAGAAAAGGATTATTCAATAGTTGGAAAACATGAAGGGGCTTCAAAAAGTCCTCAGGACAAGCAGACCAACCTGGAGCAGCTAGAAGAACAGAAGATACTTTCTGAAAGAATGACCATCAGGAAAAGAAGAAAAAAAGGCAGCAGCAGACTGGCTATTACAAGAACAAACAAGCCGTTTACCCGGCAGCCAATAAGGAAAGCGATCAAGTCCCTTCAGGACTCAAAGGGAACACATGAGCAGGCTTGCAAGCTTGCTGGTGACCACAATGGTCTACTTATGAGTGGAAGTGGGGGAAAGGCAGTAATGAAGACATGGGCTGAGTTCAACCATGTTCCACAGACTACTGTCGACCCTGACATTAGAGTCAGAAAAGGAAGGGCTGGCTGATCCAAAGTTTGGCGAGACCTGGGAACTCCTAAGCCATGGGCACTGACCTAGCTTTGGGAGCTAGAGCTGAGAATGAAGTGTCCCGCTGATATAAAGTCAGGGGAGGTGCACAAGAATGCCCAAACTATTGACCTAGCTTCAATAGCTTGATGATAAGAACTCGACTAGAGGAAGATAAAGAAGTTTGATACAGCAAGCAAATGTAAATTGCTACAATTTGATGAACTTGACCTTTGCTTATAGATGTAGTTGCTCAAAACACCACCCGAGAAGGAAGGAGTCTTCACGTCAAGGATCAATCCTATTCACTCTGTACACAGAATAGATAGGGATGGGCAACTTAAGACATTGGCTACCAAAAAAGGAGGGTATTGGGGGGAGGGCGGTTTATAAAGACACAAAGTAACTGGCTACAAGTTTTCAAGAGGGAGCTTACTTTCAGAGCAAAAGGTTTAAGGTAGACTCCCCAATTAATAGTTTTCATCTTGTCTAGATGGGTCTGTTGAAAGGAGATGGGGATAGGGCTCTTTTGATTCAAGAATGAGTAATTGTTATGACTAACTGCAATGGTCACAACTGTAAAGGTAGAAGGTGTGTTAACAAAAGTGGGGGAGTAGCTTATCTTACATTCCAGGAACAGAGGACCCTAGAACCATCAGTAGGGGAGAGCAGGAGTGGAACATGGGACCCTAATCAGAGAACCAGCAACACCAGAGATGGAGGCAGAGGTGAAGGCATGGAGAGAGAGAGCAGCTGAGGACTCCAGTATCATGGAGGGAGAAAGGCTGTATGCCGGCCAGCAAGAGGCTGGCCTGTCCTTTGGTTGTTAAAATGATTATGTATTCCTGTGTGTTTTTGTGTACATCAAAAAAAGAGGGAATAGAGGCAGATACTGTTAACCAGTGATGCATGGAGGGGTTCACAATCATTGCAATGAAACCAAATACGATTGATTGAATGTAAAACTGATGTTCCACCATGTAAACTATCACTCAGTTCACAATAAATGCTGGGGGAAAAAAAGGCCTTGGAAAAATGGAAATGAAGGATAATGGAATTTAAAAATGAGGCAATGTATCAATAATTCTAAATGATTAAGGCATGAAATATAAAACATGAAACCATTAAATTAGGTGAAAGGGAATTTTACACATAAAAGCAAAGAAGAAAACCAATTAAAAAATGGCATAGATTTAATCACTTCTAAAAAATAAAAATAAAACCTATTGTTTCAGAATACACCAAAGGCAAAACAAAACACATTTTTATAAACTAATTCAATCAGAAAAGAAAATGAATAGAAGTTTCTCAGATTTTTGTCCTCACCTGATTTAGGAGAGGTAATGGTCTTTTTTGCTATCTAGCCATAAAAATTAGTTAAAATTCTGTTTTCATTCTTGAACCTGTTTGATACATTCAACACAGCTATATTAGAGGGCTATTCTTAAAACTGGGTTACTGCGAATGGGTCACAAGGGTAAGAAAATGATTGTTGCTTAGAGAGAAAAATTATAAGGGAGGTGGAGGAGAGATCTTATTTTAACTGAAGAAGTAAAAAGAACTGGACCCTGAGGACCCTTGAGGTTATCACAGAGTCCGAGACGATTCTAGAAGAAAGAAGACAAATAATATACTTTCCGGTTAGCCAAAAGAAGTCAGAACCCATCATTGTAAACGATCTGGAGAACAAACAATATTAAGCAGATGATGAACACTAAGTTTTGTAGGATAATAGTAAGACCCAGAAAGAATATAAACCTTTGTGCTAATAGAAAAGAGGGCAGCTGAATTTTACTTAGTGTGGCTCTGTAGAAAGGTCAGCAGTTCAAGCTCACCAGCTACATCTTGGAAACCCTACACAGGTCGCTGAGTCAGAACTGACTTGATGGTACTAACAACAACATTAGCAAAATAAAAACGTTCACACTATACTTCTGTAGGGAAAGCAGTATTTTTTTAAATCGAGACTGTCATCAGCATCCTACTCTCAAACACAGTTACCAGAGAACTGGGGACAGCTCACACCTCATAGCACACCTCAAAAATAATCTATTCAAGACACAGGAGCGCCTGGGAGCTGGCGGGAGGGGGAGGCTAGCAATACACAAGTGGACGGGAGACGGGAGAGCGCTTGGGCAGGTTCGCATGGGCTAGATGGGACAGAGCTAAATGATGAGGTATGCACAAGCCTGGAATAACAGGGCTTCAGGACACAGGGATTGAGGCATGGCTTGAAAGAGGGAAATAATGTTAGGATGCTTGGCTGTCTGTTGAATCTTGGTTCCCCTGGCATACTGCTATAAAATAGACACTGGAGGGAGAGAGAAAATAGCCAGAAATACCACCAAAGAAAGCTTCTAAGCCCATCTTCTGCCTGTAACTGATTGGAATACCTAAAATGGGGCTACAATGTGCCCATTGAAGAAGGCTTCCTGTGGAGCCTCTGCATTACACAAGACCATAGGTGGAATCCTAAACAGCATCTAGAATCTTCTGAGGTGAAATTTCCACGTGAAAGGACAAGCAGACCAGCCTTGAGTGGCCAGAAGAACAGAAGATACTTCCTGAAAGAAAGAGTGACAGGAAAAATACAAAAACAATATAGGCAGGCCGACTGATCACTACAAGAACAAACAAGTGGCTTGCCCAGGAGACATCAAGGCAAGTGGTCAGGTCTCCCTCAGGGCAAACTCACTTCTAAGATTAAGACTCAATGGGAATGCATGCTCTGATTGGTGACCACTTTCATCACCAATAAGGGAAACTGAGGGAAAAACAGCAATGAAGCTGTGAGCTAAGCCCTACAACGCTCAAAAGACTCCTGTGAACCTGGATAGAGACCTGGTTGGCCAGCAGTGTGCCAAGTCCAGGAGACTCTTGGGCCCAGAGTCAGCGACTTAGCCACAGAGGACTAGAGTGAAGAGTGAAGCATCCAGCTGATAAGAAGAGAGGGCACATGCATAAGTACACCCATACTTGCAGATAATACCCATCTGACCTGGCTTCAATGGCTGGAGGATCAGACGGAAAAAAGAAGAATCTGACTGATACAATTCGACGAACTTGACGTACACCTATGGAAGCAGTAGCTCACGAGTTAACAAATCTTCACAGCAAGGATCATTCCCACCTCCTCC
>NW_006408620.1:454770-475109 GCF_000296735.1 Chrysochloris asiatica
AAAAAAAACTAAAGTGAATAGAGAGAAATACTGTTAACTGATGATTCATGGAGGGGATTATAATCAATGTAATAAAACAAGGTAAATGATTTGTTGAATGTAAAACTGATGATATGCCCTGTAAACTTTCACTCAATGAACAATAAAAATCTTTAATAATAAAAAAAAATGTACACTCACACACACAAAAAGAGGGAACCTAGATCCAGAGGGCATGGAGCAAGGTAGAATCTCCACTGAATAGTATCCATCCTGCCTAGTCAGGGCTGATGAAAGGAGATACGGATAGGTCTCTTGCGATACAACAGTGATTAATTGTTATCAGGACTGATTGTAAGGGCTGGAAATGTAAAGGTGGACGTTTTGGGGCAAAGGGAGGGAGTGATTAACCTTGTAGTCTAGGAGCGGAGGTCCCTGGGACCATCAAAGGAGAAGAGCGGAAAACAGAACCCTACCCAGAGAAGCAGTGATGCCAGGGATGGAGGCAGAGATGATGATGGGGGAGATGGAGCAGCTGGGGACTTTGGACCCAGAGAGGGAAAGGGGCGGTATGTGGATGACCAGGGGGGTGGGGGGGGTCAGGCTTGCAGGGTATACACTTTGGTTGATGGATGATGCATGGAAGGGATAATAACCATGGCAAAGAAACGATATACGATGGGATCAATATGAAGCTGATATCCTCCCATGTAAACTATCACATAATTCACAATAAAGCATTAAAAAAAAAAAAAGAGTTAAGGAGAGAGAGAGAGTAAATGAGCCGAGTTCCTCCAACCTGAGCCCCAACACTCACTCCATGTGTGAGCATGGCCAGTGTCCCCTCTGTGTTAAAAGTCAGCATTCTTCATATACCGTGACCCATCAGTGTAAGCCAACTACTGCATATGGTACTCAACTGAAAAAAGAAAAAGGCAATCCATTCCAACACTGAAGGAAAAACTGGCTGAAAAGAACTTTCAAAGAGATAGAGCTATACTGTTTTACGGGCGATTTCAGGGATCGTCAAGAATAATTTTGACCATGTGTGACTCTGGTTTCATGTGAGGGCTTTAGAATCTTACCCCAGAGTTAGAAGAGATTCCACTGGGATACCAACTGGTTACAGCCTACACTGGATATAGTAAAATGAGAACTGGGGTGTGGGATAGTTGTATACATGTTACCCAAACAAACAAACAAACAACAAAAACAACAAACAAAATAATCTATTGAGAAAGATCAAAGGGGCTATATAAGGAAGAGAAAAGACCGGTAACAATTTCAGTGATCTACTAAAGAAACAGCATTAATTATTCAGGAAAAATCTAGACCCATGGACATTAATGTATTTTTCTTAGTCAATGCATATATTGTTAAGTGCTGTTGAATCAGTATGTGGTCACAGTGACCCTGTGTAGACTTCCAAGAAACAGTTCAGAATAGGGTTTGAACTGGTGACCCTGAGTCCAGTGTCGATCCTACAGCGCCACACCAGGAGTTAACTTGTGCTTTCTGCCTTAAAGGCTTTCAATCTAAACAGAAAGGAAAGAGCTTCAGAACAAACGAGAACTTCAGAAGTTTGACGGCATCACCAGGAAGTAGGAGATGGCACCACTGGGATTAAGAGCATAAGAGGCACACTTTCCAATCACCTTAAGTGAGAAAGTTACAAATGTCTCTTTCAGTATTCTCCTTTCTACTTTAGGTGGTATCTCAGTAGCCTCATCTGCATGTAAAAGTTGGACAATGAATAAGGAAGACTGTATAAGAATTGATACAGTTAGGGTACTGCAGAAGAATATTAAAAATACCATGGACTGTCACAACAAAAAAATTTGTGTTGTATAAAGTACAGCCAGGAAGCTCCTTAGACGCCAGAATAGTGACACTTCATTTCATACTTCAGACATATTATTAATAGGGACCAATGCCTGGACAAGGACATCATGCTTGGTAAAGTGGAGGGCCCGTGAAAAAGAGCAAAGGACTCAAGTGTAGTCGTGATTGTGAGGTTGGTGCAGGACCAGACAGTGCTTCACAGGGTCACTATGAGTTGGAAACAACTCAGTGATACCTAACAACAAGTTTAGGTGGTAGAAAACATTTGTCTCAAAAGGTTAGCTAGGAAATACCTTCAGCTTTGCAAGTTAGATGTTGCTGACAACTATTCAGACAATGTGTAAAGGAATGGAAGTGACTGTGTTCTACTAAAACGCCAAGAATGGTTACCAAATGAACTGGTCTAGATGATGACTGCTGCCCTGCAGCTGATTCTGTTCCATGGCAACCCCATGTGTGCAGAGCTAAATTGCTCTATTGTGTTTTCAAGACTGAGACCTTTCAGAATTGGGTTGCCAGGCCTATCTTCTGAGTTGCCTCTGTGTGGGTTTCAATAGACCACCTCTTAGCTTGTAGCCAAGCACTTAGCTGTTTGTGTCACCAAACGTATGCACTGTTCTAGATTAAAGAAGACCAAAGTAATGCCACAACCAAATGCAAGACGGGCTTGTGGTCGGAGAGGTGGGGAGCCAGCTCTAGAATAAGACATTCTTGGGACTGTTGTTTGAGATCAGGCAGCACTGCAAAGAAGAGAGGAAAGCTGAGAAATACCAAGATCAAATCGTCACGAACGGCCTGCAAGACATGAACGAGGAGGAAGAACACAGTGTGATATCAAGGTTCGAGAGGGATGACAGCATGAACAGGGAACCAATCTTCTGAGCAAAAGGAATGCAGAAAGAGAAATTTGACTTGGGACATGTACACTTTGAGGGGCTCCACACCAGCCTAAAACTGGGAGAACTGTGAAACAAAGTCATTAGAGGGAATAAAACCAACCAGGGAGAATGTTAAAAAGAATAGTAAGTAGTGGACAAAACCCTGAGAACAAAAAAATTGAAGAATTGGTCAAAGAAAAGCTCTGCAGAATACAATGGAGGAGCAGAGATGTGACGAGAACCAGATATATGGTAATAATAAAGAGGTCAAGGGATGAAAGAGTTTTATGAAGGAAGTGATCAAAAGTAAAAAATTAGGTATCTATTAAGATAAGAACATGGGAACACTGAATGGTTTAAAATTTAAAAAGGTGTGCGACAAGGTTGTATTCTTTCACCATACTTATTCAACCTGTATGCGAGCAAATCAGCTGAGAAGCTGGGTTCTATGAAGACAAACGTGGCATCAGGACTGGAAGAAGACTCATTAACAACCTGCGATATGCAGATGATACAACCTTGCTTGCTGCAAGTGAAGAGAACTTAAAATACTTACTGATGAACATCAAAGAGTACAGCCTTCGGTATGGATTACATCTCAATGTAACAAAAACAAAAACCCTCACCACTGGACCAATAAACAAAATTTCTTATCAATGGAGAAAAGATTGAAGTTGTTAAGGACTTCATTCTTTTTGGATCAACTATCAATCAACACTCATGGAAGCAGCAGTCAAGAAATCAAATGATGTATTGCATTAGACAAATCTGCTGCACAGACCTTTTTAAAGTGTGGAAGAGCAAAGCTGCCAACTTGAGGACTAAGGTACCCTGATCCAAGCCATGGTATTTTCAATAACCTCATATGCATCCGAAAGCTAGACAGTGAATAAGGAAGACCACAGAAGAATTGATGCTTTCGATTTATGATGTTGGAGAATATTGAAAGTGCCATGGGCCGCAAAAAGAACAAAGAGATCCGTTTTGGAAAAAGTGCAGCCAGAGTGCTCCTTACAGGCCAAGATGGCCAAACTTCGTCTCTCATACTTTGGACATATTGTCAGGAGGTAGCAGTCACTGGAGAAGGAGATCATGTTTGGTAAGGTGGAGGGTCAGAGATAAAGAGGAAGACCCCCAACAAGATGGACTGGCCAAGTGGCAGCATCGATGGACTCAAGTGTGGCAACAGTAGTGAGGTTAGCCCAGGATCGGGCAGTGTTTCGTTCTGCTGTGCATAAGGTCACCATGAGTCGGTACCGACTTGATGGTACCTAACGACGACAAAATTAAAAATGAAAAAAAAAAATTGGGGTTTGACAGATTTTAGTAAGATATTTTTAGTTAAGTGAGAAGGTGTTAGATTATAGAAGACAAATGTAGACAAATACTTCAAGAATTCTGGGCAAAAAGGGAAGTAGAGAAATTTTGTAATAGCCTCAAGGGAATGAAGAGCATTTTTCTAGTCCAAGGGGAAGGTGTAAGTAAGCTGAACACAAGAAGTGGAAATTATGGGTCAGCAAGAATGTGCCACATTGAAAAAACAAGAGTCAAGAACACAACTAGATGGAGAGTAAGTTAATCTTTTAACATACCCAGAGACTTTAATGTTATGGTTTTATTAAGATAGCCTCAATCTTGGTCATTCATTGTTATACCTTAAATGTCCTTAAACTTATTTTTTTTTAAAAGGGAGGAAATATTTGAAATAAAGAATATGAAAACACGCAGGTATCCCCTACCATAAGAAATACATTACAAAGTGTCTTCGAAAGTTCAAGGAAAAATTCTATTATCTTTTTATTTTTCCATAAACTATTTGAAGTCCCCTCAAGTAAGACAGAAAACGATGTATCTCTTCTCTGATTACATCTCATTCCCTCTCCTCCTATCAGTGGTTGACCACCCATGCATATCTTTATATTTTGCTATATTTGAATTCATCCCTATGTAATATACAATGTTGTTTTGCATTCTTTGTATTTTTTTATATAAATGGAATTGTACTATAATAAAACAGAAAGACATTCTTGGTATAACCAGCAGAAATGTGAACATGACATATAAGAAGATATTGTTGAATTGCTGATACAAGGGTAAGCAAAAACCGGATTGCTACTAGGGTGACAATTAACAGAACAGTCTGACTACTGTTGCTAGAGCCCCTTGTCATTTTGGTCTGTATAGAGCTGTCATGTAATGGGGTAACAACAGACTCAGGCAGACTGTAACTGACTCGCTCTCTTTCACATTCTGTGTAAAGGAAGTAGTGATCGTGAACAAGCTCACTCACTACAATCCTGAGAGTGTGCAGGATAAAGACAGCCCCGTCATGACAGAGAAGTAGAAAAGCATTCATGCCACGAAGGCAATGAAGTCACCAGACCATTATCATAGGACCTGTTCTGGATGCCATGCTCTAGAAGACGTGTAGAATTCAACAACAAAAGCTGATTACTACCTCAAATTCTGAACCTTTCACAGTCTGTTCCTTCATATGAAAAGTGTGGAATAAATGGTCATATGTATCTGTGTACAGGATTGTTATTGGAACTTAATGTGGAGTGTACGCCCAGTACTCAACTGCAGTATTAGTTTGCATTGCATGGTCAGTGGTTTCAACCGACCAGCCACTCCTTGGAAATCCTATACAGGGTCACTATGAGTCCGAACACAGCACTCAAGAACACAAATATGGAGTGCTTACGATTATGGACTGAATTGTGCCCCCAGAAAACGTGCGCCAACTTGGCAAGGCGACAATCCTCAGTACCATGTAATTATCCTCCACTGTCATCTGATGTGATTAACCTATAATGTTGTATGAGGGTAAATCAAAATTACTGCGATGAGGGTTTTAGGTCACTATTCATCTATCAGTTTGTTGTACTGTGGTGGGTTGTGTGTTGCTGTGATTCTGGAAGCTATGCCACTGGTATTTTAAATAACAGCAGGGTCATCCACAGTGGACAGGTTTCAGCTGAGTTTCTAAAGGAAAACCGCTGAGTTTCGAACAAAGGAGGAGGAGAGATGGACTACTTCCAAATATTCAGTCAGTGAAAATTTTAAAAATAGCAGTGCAACACTGTCACTGCTAGAATACTGAATATTGAAATACGACGACCACCACCAGAATATTGTCAGGTAGAGTGCTGGAAGCTGAGGTCCTCAGGTTGGAAGGCACTCAAAATACAATCAGGGAAGAGCTGCCTCCTCAAAGTAGAAATCACTGTGATGGCGCAAATGGAGTAGACCTTCCAGGACCTTCATGTGTCGATGCGGCAAAACTCAAAATGAAGAGAAACAGCTATAAGCATCCATTAGTATTTGAATCATGGAATGTATGAAGTATGAAATTTTAAAAATTATAATAAATGAAATGAAATGCATAAACATTGGTATCTCAGGCATCAATGAACTGAAATGGGCTGATATTGGCCATTTTCAATCAGACAATCACATGGTTTAAGCCGAGAATGACAAATTGAAGAGGAAATGCGTCACATTCACCATCAAAAAGAACATATTCAAGGTCTGCCTTAAAGTACAATGCTGTCTGTGATAGGATAATATCCATACACCTATAAGGAAGAATAATTAATACCGCTATTACTCAAAATTATGCACCAACACTAAAGCCAGTGATGATGAAATTGAAAAATTCGATCAAATTTCTTCAGTCTGAAATTGATCAAACATGCAATAAAGATGTGTTGATAATTACTGGCCACTGGAAGGCAAAGGTTGGAAACAAAGAGGAAGGAACAGTAGTTGGAAAATATGGCCTTGGTGAAAGAAACGATGCTAGAGATCGCATGGTAGAATATTGCAATTCTATCATTGCAAATACCTTTTTTAAACAACATAAACGACTACTTACAGACACAGACCTCACCAGATGGAATACACAGAAATCAAACTGACTACATCTGTGTAAAGAGATGGTGGAAAAGCTCCATATCATCAGGCAAAACAGGCCAGGAGCAGACTGAGGAAAGACCATCAATTACTTATATACAAATTCAGGCTGAAGCTGAAGAAAAATTTAAGTCCACGAGAGCCAAAGTATGACCTTGAACATATCCCAGCTGAATTTAGAGATCATCTGAATTAAAGTTTTGATGCATTAGACACTATAGAACCAAAGTCCAGAAGAGTTATGGGATGACATCAAGAACATCATACTGGAAGAAAAAAACGGTCACTGAGAAGAAAAGAAAGAAGTAAAAAACCAAAATGGATGTCCAAAGACTTCTGAAACTTGCTCTCCAGAACAGAGATGCTAAAGCAAATGGAGGAAGGTATAAGAGTTGAAAAGAAAATTTCAAGGTCAGCTCAGAAAGACAAAGTCAAATATTGTAATGAAATGGTCAGAGACCTGGAATTAGAAAACCAAAAGGGAAAAACACACTCAGCATTTCTCAAGATGAGGGAACTGAAGAAAAAATTAAAACCTCAAATGGGCAAAGTGGTATTTTCAGTAACCTCATATGTATGCGAAAGCTGGACAGTGAATAATAAGGAAGACCATAGAAGAATTGATGCATTTGAGTTATGGTGTTGGAGGAGAATACTGAAAGTGCCATGAGCTGCCAAAAGAACCAACAGATCTGTGTCGGAAGAAGTGCAGCCAGAGTGTTCCTTGGAGGCTAAGATGACCAAACTTTGTCTCTCATACTTCAGACATATTGTATGAGAGTCAGATAAAAAGAGGAAGACCCCTAACGAGATGGATTGGCCAAGTGGCAGCATCAATTGGCTCAAGTGTGGCAACAATAGTGAGGTTGGCCCAGGACCAGGCAGTGTTTCATTCTATTGTGAATAGGGTTGCAACGAGTCCGTACCAACTTGATGGCACCTAACAATAATGGGCAAATTACTGAATGATGCAGAAATCATCAAAAGAAGATGGAAGGAATAGAAAGAGTAAGAGTACCAAAGAGAAATGGTCAACTACAGACAGCAAATGATCAAGAGCCAACTGTCCTGAGGGAAGAAGCCCAAGGTGTATTGAAAGCAATGGCAAAGAACAAGGCGCCAGGAATTGACGGAAAACAAATTGAAACCTTTCAACAAAACTGATGAAGCACTGCAGGCACTCACTGATCTATGCCAAGAAATCTGAAAGGCAACTAACTACCTGTCCAACTTAATGGAAGAGATCCATATTTGTTTCAAAAGAAAGGTGACCCAACGGAATATGGAAGTCATCAAACATTATCATTACTATCCCATACAAGTATAATTTTGCTAAAGACAATTCAAAAATGAAGAGGATTTAAAATACTTTCTGACTCCAAGACTGCATGCAGCCTTTCGTATGGGTTGCACCTCAACGTAAAGAGACCAAAATCTTCACTACTGGACCAGTAAAAAACATCAAGATAATTGGAGAAAAGATTGAGGTTGTCAAAGACTTAATTTAGCTCAGTCTGAATGCTGAGCACATAATTTGACAAGCTGGGGTACATGAAGAATAACGTAGTATCAGAAGTGGAGGAAGACTCATTAACCTGTGACATGCAGGTGATACAACCTCACTTGCTGAAAGTGAAGAGGATTAAAAATATTTACTGATGATGATCCAACACCACACATTTGATATGTATGGGCTGCGTCTCGATGTAAAGAAAAACAAAAGTCCTCACCACTGGGCCAATAAACAACATCCACATAAATGGAGAAAAGATTGAGGTTGGCAAAGACTTCAGTTTGCTCTCAAATCAAACATCAACACTCATGGAAGCAGTAGCCAAGAAATCAAACGATGTACTGAATCAGGCAAATATGCTGCACAAGACCTCTTTTAAAGTATTAAGAGCAAAGGTCTTTGAGGTCTAGGGACGTGCCTGACTCAAGCCATGGTATTTTCAATGCCTGCATATGCATAGGAAAGTTGGACAGTGAAGGGAATAGAATAGACGAATCAATGCATCTGAGTGTTGGAGGAGAATACTGAAAGTACATTGGACTGCCAAAAGACCACACAAATCTGTGTTGGAGGAAGGACAGCCTCCAAGGACGCTCCTTGGAAGCGTCTCTCATATTTTGGACATATTATCAGGAGGCACCAGTCCCTGGAGGCTATCTTATTTGGTAAAGTGAGGGTTGAAGAAAAAGAGGAAGACCCCAACAAGATAGACTGGCACAGTGACAGCAGCAATGGGCTCAAACATAGCAAAAATTGTGAGGCTGGTGCAGGACTGGGCAGTGTTTCCTTCTGTTGTGCGTAGGGTTGCTATGAGTCAGTACTAGCTCTACGGCACGTAATAACAAAAAATAACTAAGTCTTCTCTTCACACGTGCACAGGTTTATTCCAAACAATGTGTCTAACATGTCTCAGAGATAGCTGCAGACAAGTTCTCTCATGACTACAGTTGTCTGTCTCTCATTAGGGTGCCTTCTAAAAAAGGTTCAATCAAAACAGTGGCTTCTGAGGGGATCTGCTGAGTCAAATTCAAGGCAAAGACGTCAGCGCAGGTGGCTACGGTGACTATTCTGGGAAATCCCAAGGGTTAATCTTGAGGGATGTGAGATGATTATTGCTGTTAAGGGCCAATGAGTTGAGTCCAACTCATAGCGACCCTGTCACAGGGTTTCTGAGGAGTGGCTGGTGAGTTTTGAACTGCCAACCTTGCAGTTCAGTGCTTATCCTACAGCATGACACCAGGACTCCACATCGAATGATAACGGAGGATAGACTTCTCACAGGACTGCCCTTACTACTTTCAAAGAATGGATGGTGCATTGTCGTGATGGAAAAAAATTCTGGGTGCAATATTCTCACCAATGCAGCTTTCCATTTTCTTAAGAATTCTTCCTGACAATCTTCTGCACAGGATGGTTCCATAAAGTATCATCATCACAGGATGGTGATGGGGGATTATTTGAAAGAAGGTTTAAGAACATGGAAAACTACATTGGTGAGAAAAGTGCACTGGGAATTGTTTTCCATCATGACAAGGCACCCACGTTTTTGAGAGTAGCAAGAAAGGTCCTATGAGCATTTCACTGGGAAGCCTTACCCTATCCAACTTACAGTCCTGATCTTGCCTGATCCAAATTTTTGTTTTCAGAATCCAAAGAACAGTTAAAATGAACTGAGTCCCTCAAGGATGCTAAAAGTGCCATTGTGGCATGGTAGACTTCACGAGCAGACAGTTCTCCAGAGAAAGACTGGAGAAACACAGGCACTCTCTTCAGAAGTATACAGAGCTAGATGGAGAGTGTGTTGAGAGACAGACAGTGGCTTCACATTTCAACATTTCTGTTTAATAAAGATTTGTGTGATTTTATAGCAATACTTTTCATTTAGCCTAGTATTCGTTTAAGGGCAATATTGCTATCATGGTCATGAGACTATGCTTGTTCTTAGGAAATTACCTATGGAAGTACTAAAGGTGAAGTGGCATGGTATTTGCAATTTAACCATCAAGTGGTTCAACAATAAAAATGTGTGTGTGTATATGGAACCACATATGTGTATGAGAAAGAGAGATGTTTATGAAATAAACTGTGAACAACTGTTGGATCTGGGTGGAGGGTATATATGGGTTCCCTGGTCTGTTCTTGTAACTTTTCTGACTCTATCATGCCCATGTCTGTGGCGTAATAAAAAGTGAGAACAGAACACTATGGTACAAAAGAACACTATAGCTGCTAGGCTACCCAATGCCTTATTCCATCGTCAGTGAGCCCCTTAAATTCTACAGTTATTTAGGCAATAACAGAGTTTAAGAAGTCATCTGTAAAAGAGTGATCTCAAAGTAACAGTTAAAGCCATTAGTAAATATTTGATGCACAGGCCCAAACTGGCAGCTCAGGGCTCAGTCTACAGAGTTGTCTGGTTTGACCAGCATAGGGTTCTAAAAAAAATTAAAATGAGGGTATAAGACACATTTACCACACTTCTCATGACTTCTCACTTCACTTACCTGCTGGTTCCAGATGACATTAAGTTTGTGACTCCTGATGTAAAAAATACCTGACCCCATCCCAGTACCCCGCCCAAGTACGTACTACACTCCAGTACCTGCCTGCACTGAATAGATGACAAGTGTATGACAGAAGGGCAGGGAGCCATACTTAGCAGTGCTCATTTTTATCACGAAATTAAGTCAGTTTCTATATGTTACCTTCGTTAGTTTAAATCTACTTTCTCCATTAACTCTGTTCAGGAAATAAAAAAAAGAAAATGCACATACAACGCCAAAAATAGAGTTAAGTCTGTGCTCCTTCAATTCTGAACTGCAGGTTCACAAACACACACAAACAAAGTTTGTGTTTCCGGGCTGCTGCCCATGTTACCATCTAGTCCACAGCTCCTCATCACTCACTATGTTAAATCCTCAAATCCAATCTTTAAAATGAAGGTGACATTATCTAATCTGTAATAGAGGATTCATTGAGCTTACAGTGTGTGGGTCATAGTAGCCATTCCAGAAGGGTTAGCTGCAAAGTCACAATATTAGTAGTAACCTTCCAGGAGTTGGGATAAAAGTCCCTGGGTGGTGCAAATGATTAAGTGCTCAACTACTAGCCGAAAGGTACGTAGTTCAAACCCAGCCAGACACTCTTCAGAAGACAGGCCTGGTGATCTGCTTCTAAAGGGGCACAGCCTTGAAAAGTATATGGAGCACAGTTCTACTCTGCAAACAGAGGGCCCTCAATGAGTTGGAATCAACAGAGAGTACCAACACGAACAGGACAGACCTAACGCCTATAAGAAGGCTTCTCTGACTCCTAATGATTTATATATACTGTGGCTTAAGTTTCTGTTACCATTCCTATTTAACACATGCTGAAGTATTTTAGCATTAATGCGTGATGTCTGCTACCAAGTGGGGGTTCCTAAAATTTCTAAAAAGACAAAAGCACAAATGCGCTTCTTCAGAATCTTGCCCTTCATCATCTGCATTGTCCAGCTCTGAGATTTAATTTCAGATCTCACTGAAGACTGCTGTACGCTCCTGACCTCCATGGGAACTTCCCCCTCCTGTAATGTCCTATTCAAATCAAGCAGTATTATTGTTCTTCTTGAGCCTTGGTGAACGACTCTTCTTCTACCCACATCTCATCTCAATGTACACTGACAGTACTCCCCCCCACCTATATCCATTTTTGAGAAACAAGATTCTTATACCCATTGCATCCATTTCAAAAACTGCTTTGTTTATTCACTTCCCAAACTGAAAAAGCACATTCAACATATTTCCTAAATACTACCCTACTTCTTTGCTTATTTTATAAATTTATCATACTATCATACCATTATTGCTAAGTTCATAGCAGGTACTCAAAGTATTTATTATATAACCATCTCTCCTAACAGTCTAACCACATTTAAAAACTATATTGATGTATGAGTGTGCATCTTTCAGCTTGACTACCTGGTGAACTGCAAACCAAATTACTAATTGCTTACTACTTGGCATTTGAATGAAATTATATGTAAGATGCCAAAACCTAGCAATTCTTCCTGAAAAATGCAGGTCCTTCTGTAAAAGTTAAGGGAAATAGTTTATTCAGTGCCCAAATATTACAAACGAAGCCAGTTGCTTAATGTATTATATACTTAAAAATGCATACATATATGGCATGTACCAGTCTGTGTATCTTACAGATCAGTACAGTGAACTGGAGGAGGTAAGTCATTTGGCCAAGCTTAGACAGGTCATGAAAGTGGCTGGGGGAGTAGGGATCACTCTTAGTCAAAATGATAACTGAACGTTGCATCCTTTCCAATAATTATGCGCTGCTCTAATTACCTATGCTAGACCCCTCACATTAGTGTCCTCTTCCTCCTTACCTAGCACATCCAGGATGCTGCCAAAGCACAGCATGGTGGTTACGAGCATAGCTTTGGAGCCAGAGTGATCTTGAAGCAAGTCCAGGCTCTGCTATTTATTAGCTGTGAAATACCATAATATATTACAATGTACAGAGAAGTTCTCAGCATGTAAGAGTAGAGAGGCAGAAAGAGAGTAACTCTACCCAGAACATTAGGGAAAACCATTCAGATGAGACTCAGACATACGGAGCAAGAAGTAACTTGCCCAAGGTCGAAGTGTTGAAATATGGTACAACTGGGATTTAAAAACTAGGTCCATTTGACTCTAGAAACTTTATTCTCACTATCCTATAACTGCCTCAAAATTTGACTGCCTTCAACTTTCAGCACCTAATGGTGAAATTATAAAAATATTTGGAAAATGGATGGAAGCACAGACCAAACAACTATCTGAAACAATCAGACATTTTGAAACAAACGGCGATTTAAACAGACTAAATTTTCTGCTTCACAATCATTACTGTGGGAGCGGTGGCTCCATATGATAAGCACTGGACTTTGCAGCTCAAGGTCCACAGTTTGAGCCAGACAGCTGCTCCGTGGGAGAAAGACAGGCTTCCTGCTCCCACGAAGAAGCAAAGCCTCAGGAACCCTATACTGGGGTCGCTCTGGGTCAGAACTGACTCAAGCGCACTTAACAATAACAAATCATTACTGAGCTCAGAAAAGTCACTCTGAAGCAAATAAGAAAATGTATTTGCTCTGTTTGAATATCATTCTCATAAGGACAGTCTTTTTATGATATGTGATAACTATGTGATCTAAGGCAAGTTATTTAATGTCTTGGTACCTCAGTTTCTTCCACCGAAAAAGGGAGAACAACTGAATGCTGACCAGGGTTGTTAAAGATTACATGCAGTAATATACATAATTGCTTAGCACATTCACCTGGGGGGTAAAAAGTGTTCAATTTCAGATATAAGCTGCTTATTAAAATGGGTAGAACCTGTAGGAAGAACAGTGATTAATAATTTTTTAAAGTTTAAAAGGATGGGCACATAACTTTTCGGAAACATTTAAAGGTTTCCAACCATTCATGACTCCCTGTTCAAAATTCACATTTTGCAGCCCAGATACTGATAAAAAGCCATGAACTTACTACACTGCTAAAGATTATTAATAAAGTTTGAATCCCGTAAGAAATACCTTCTCTCACCTGACTGGGTTTTGCTGTTCTGCACCTCTCCATTATTTTGTGGCTGTTGATTTGTTAAAGCACTGCTTTCTGACTGGCTGTTTAACACTTTAATAGCAGTTCCCAGGTTTGCTGCTATGACAGGAAAATGCTGAGCCCTCTTTAGAAGCTGTTTATGTTCCTGGTGGCGGAATCGTGGTGGTACTTCACGAGGATATCGAGGCAAGGCCTGTTGTTGTTGTTGTTGTTGTTGTTGTTGCTGTTGCTGCTGCTGCTGCTGCTGATTGTTGGCTGTGGCTCGCTTGGCATTATTGTTAGTGCAGGTTGTTGTGGAAGTGCCGTGATTAGAGTTGGCAGGCTGAGGCTGGCTTACACTGGGCTTTATCTGTTCTGGCACTAATCCCAACAAAAGAAAAGGGGTGTAAAAGTTAGCCAGTAAAGTGTACCTCCATAGGAAGCCATCTAGAGGCAAAGGCACTAGAAATACAATCCGACACGAACAGAAGGTTTCAATGTAAAAGCTTTCAACGTACAGGGAGATCTTCATTCATGTCTCATGTTTTCTCAGGAGTCCTTAGCCTGGATGACAGCTCATGCCAAAGATCTCTTTCTGTATTACTCTGATCAGAGAATAAGCACTGAATATACAACTACTGAACTAACATGGACTCAACAATAATAAACGCGGGAAATCAATTTTTGGCACTTCTAAAAGAATACTCAATTCCCTGGTAACATCCTAACAGTGTTAGCATGTTTCGTCCCTATTTTTCACCTTTGAAAGACAACACAAGAACAAGGGTACAGCAATCTACCAATTCCCTTACAAAAGACACAAAGTTTTGTTGTTGATAACATGTAAAGTCTGAATGAAGTAAGATCAACTCAAAATTTGCAAGTAAACACAGAGATAATAAAATAAAACCTATGAGACTATTCAATATTGGAAAAAGAATTTGGGTACCCTGTCTTCACAGCAAAAGCTCTTGTGATGCAATAGGATAAGCATTGGGCTGTTAACTGAAAGGCTGATGGTTCAAACCTAGTGGCTGCTGTGAGCATGAAAGATGAGGCAGTCTGTTTCTGTAAAGACCTACAGTCTTGGAAACTCCATGGAGTAGTTCTCTGCCTTACAGGTCATTATGAGCCAGAGTGGACTCTATCGTAGTGGTAGATCTTAAGCAATTCTGAAAAATAGCCACTTGTCCACTTTGGTATAGACAACTGTTGTTGCTGTTGTTAAGTGATATGCATTGCAGTCGGTTCCAACTCACAACAGCCCTGTACATAAGGCTTCCAAGGAGCAGCTGGTGTATTTGAACCTTGGGGTTCAAAGCGACATTGCAGTCAAGTGCCACACCATTAGAAATTATCAGGAGCAAATGTTGGACTCCAAAGAGAAATGAAATAAAAAAACAAACTGACAGAGCAAGTTTTTAAAAAAATCTGGGAAGTATCTTAAACCAGTGAAGATACATCCAATCTCTAAAGCTACAGAAAGCCTGCATGGTACTTGAGATTTGGAAGCTGGGTGAACCTGAGTTGTGGCCCCAGCTCTGTCTTTACAAGCTTTCTGTCTTTGGGCAAATTGCATAAACCTGACGGAGTCTGCTGTCTCCTATGTGAAACTGGGATAATACCAGTATCTCACACAGTTCTCCTAAGATTAAATACATGAATGTTTATAAAGCATCAAAATAGCCTTCCAGGGATTACTATTCAAAGATTAGCACAATTATCACCTTATACTACTCCAACAGTTTAATTCTTCCATGTGGTTCTGAGGTAGGAAAGACAGCCCGATGCTATTTACGAGGACACTCAGAGAAAACGCTTTTAAAATATTAAGAGTTCCAAGTCCCGGAAGGAGCTCTGGTAGCGTAGTGGTTATGAATCGGCCTGTGAGCCTTAAGGTCTGCAGTTCGAAACTACCAGCTGTTCCAAGGGAGAAAGATGAGGTGCTCAGCTCCTGTAAAGATTTACAGCCTTGGAAACCCTGTACTGGGGTCACTGTGAGTCGGTTCCAGCTCCATAGCACATAACCACCACCGCCGCCGCCGCCGCCGCCACTAACTCACTGGGTTACTTCTGTATCTCTTTGTCTAGAAAGTAGGTATTTACAGTCTTGACTCAGCACACTGTAACTACTTAGTAGCTATTACTGTGGCCTTGGAGTCCTGGTGCGGCTCTGTGGGTTAATACGCTGGACTGCAAAATCAGTTTAACCACAAGGTTGGTGGTTCAAGCTCACTAGCTGCTCCTCAGAAACCCTATACAGGGTCGCTATGGGTTGGATCCGACTCAACGGCACTTTGTAACAACAACAAATTGTGGCCTAAAAAAGGCAGCCAATGCTTATCATGTAACTGATGCTGTGAGAAAGCCTTGAGATCCGTGTGGTTTCTAAATAGTAATCCCAATTCCATCTACCTCCCCCCTCAGCTGTAGAACCTCCCCTCACTAACTACACTATTGTCTTCCTTCTCTAAACTATTGCTGAATTTCATTTCTATCACTCATACTAATTAATACTTTTTAATATATGGTTGTTGCTGTTGTTCTTAAGCGCTGTCCATTCGGTTGAAACCTACCAGTGGTTCCTTGGAAAGCCTATACAGGGTCACTAGGAGTGAGAACCAACTCCATGGCACTTAACAAGCACAGCAGCCACACTACTCTATGGAAGAACTTTCACATTAACTGACTAATGAGTCCAGAAGCAGGACCTCTATCTGTCGTGCAAGAACTCCACCCTGACCTTGAACTCAAAGAACTCTCATCAGTAAAATGCCAGAGAGAAAATAAGGCTGGGATAGGTAATCATTTCTGGAACCAGAAAACGTCCTAAAACCAATAAAAAGATTATGAAAATGAAAGTGTTGGCTGTAAAACTGAAGTAAATAATCTACGTTAAAATCTCAGATATAAACATGGGATGTGGTAATAGGTGTAAATGGGGACAGGGTGGCTAGATATTGGCAGTACATATAATCATTCTGACTATACTGTATGCACGGTTAAAATGCAAGGTAATTACTTCAGTGAATATGGAAATCAGAGGAAGAGGAAAATAAACACAAGAAAACTTGATCTATTCAACATACACAGGAAATGAAACAGAAAGAATTACTTCAAAGATGAGGCTAGCATAAAATACTAAAACAGAATCCTAAGAATAAAACACAAAATACTGTAATTGTGAATGAGTTAACTTCACCTACTAAAAGGTCACTCCTGAAATAAAAGAAATAAAGATTTTTGTAAAGATACACCATCAAGACATGGTAACGTAAAATAACAGCAGTGTTACATATCAGCCAAAAGAAAATTCAAGGAGAAAAGCGTTATAAAGTGTAAAAGCTATTTCATAGTCATAAAAGAAACAACCAACTAAAAAGATCGGCGTGGTTAAGACCCTTTACGTACTAAATCTCACAGTGACAAACTCTGCAAACCAACTTCAGACAAAAAGAGGGGGGGAAAGTAAGACAATCTGCTTAAAAAATAATGAAACTCCTTTTTGTCGAATATCCATAAGAAAGTCATACACAGAGCACTAAATTACAAAAAGTAGAAATTATGAAGGTGATATTTCTGTATTACAATGCACAGAAACAAACAAACAAAAAAAGCAACTAAAACTTCAAATAAATCTTGAATTTTGAAGAGGAAAAAATTACTACAGTGTTATCAAGAACATAATAGAAACACTATATACAATAAATTTTAAGGTACAGTGAATGTTTAAAAAAATCAGAGTCTTAATAATTTACAACAAGAAATAGACATAAAACACTCAACACTCAAGTATTTAAAAACTGAACTAAAGGAAGCAGTAGGAAAGAATCACCAACAAAAAAAGTAGAAATCCAAGGCTCTGAAAGTGAGCCAATAAATCCAAGGCATGGTTCTATGAAAAAATAAACTATTAGCTAGCCTAATTTCAAAACAATTAACAATGAAAAATAAAAAGTTGATTTTCTAATAGTAGTAAGATCAATTTTTTAGGTTCAGCTCTTATAATGTGAAATGCTGAGGGAGAAAATGGTTTGATACTGACCCAGAAGATGCAGAAAGTCTAAATAGATTAATTAATTAGCATAAAAGAAATAGACCAGATGGTTATACTGATCGAACGGTATTAGCGTACTGTTTTGTCTTCTTATCCCCCACTACGATATTTCTGGAGTCCTGGGGTGGCGCTGTGGATTAATGTGCCAGACTGCAAAGCTGTCTGAATTGCAAGGCTGATGGTTCAAGCTCTCCAGCTGCTCCTTGAAACCCTATACAGGGTCGCTATGGGTCAGAACCGACTCGATGGCACTTCACAACAACACTATACTTCTAAGAAATAAGAGTCCTGGTATGACGCTGTGGGTTAATGTGTTCGACTGCAAAGTAGTCTGAACTGCAAGGTCAGAGGTTCAAGCTCACCAGCCACTCCTTGGAAACCCTATACAGGGTTGCTATGGGTCGGAACACACTCGGCAGCACTTAATAACAATAGCAACAATAATACTTCTAAGCAATGAGCTCTGTTAGCATAGTGGATTATGAGCTGAGCTGCTGACTTCAAGGTCAGCAGTTGTAAGCTTCCAGCCCTTCCATGGAAGAAATATGAGGTGTTCTGCTCCCGTAAAGATGTACAGCCTTGGAAACCCTATGCAGGGTAGCTATGCATTGGAACCGACTCCACAGCACACTACCACCACCACCACCACCATACTTCTAAGAAATGGATTATCTCTTGGTGTCATGCTATCTAACTGTTACTGGTACAGCACTGTAGGTTAAGGCACAAGATGAAGCCAACAACTTAATAACCATAAATCAGATAAAACTTTATTTCAACAATAAAGAATAAAAAGAAGAGATACAAATAGTATTGGGAATAAAAAAGACATCTTCTGATGTAGAGAAAATTTTAGAAAGACATGAAAATACCATGTACAATCTATACAAATAAAACAGCAAACCCAGGAAAACTGAACGGCAACCTATAAAAGGGCCAGCAAACTTCTGTAAAAGGTTACATACATAGCAAATATTTTAGGGTTTGTGGTTGCTATCGTAAAAGAATGTGTGTGGCTGGGTTCTAATAACACTTTTTATGTGCAAACACATAGTAGGGTTATCATTTCATGGCTCCTAATCTACAAAAGATACTTTGCCAAAATGAGTTCATGGCAAAACAGAATGTCTTTATAGTGTAACAACAGAAGAAATTGAATCAAATCCTCCAAGATTTAACTCTCTAAAAAGCATTAGGCCCACATGACTTTACTGGGATTATTACCAACCTCAAGAAATACATTAATCTTACACAAACATTGTTCGAAACAAAAAAGTGCAGATTCAAAAGCCTGGATGGATTCAAATCTTTGCCATGCAACTAACTAGCTCTGTGATCATGGGTACAGTACTCAAGGCCTCTGTTTCCTGATCTGCAAACCAGGGGTAAGTATTTACACCCACACCACTGTGGGGAGGCTTTACTAGAAAGTAAAGGAAAAGCACTAAGTGCTGTGTATGACATAAGGTGCTGCTGACTGTAGTTGTGCTCTGTCGAGTCAGTTCATAACATGGCGACCCTGTGTTTAGACTTTCTGAGGCTGCAAATCTTTACAAGAACAGAAAATTTCATTTTTTTCCCTCTGAGCAAATGGTAGATTTGAACTGCTGGTCTTGTGGATAGTAGCCCAACTCATACTCCATTGCTCCCCAGGTTAGGACACACAGGCTGCTGTTGTTTTATTAAGTGCCATCACAGCGACCCTGTATAGGGCTTCTGAGGAGCAGCTGGTGAGTCTGAAGTACCAGCAGCCTTGCAGCTCAAAGTGACCTTGAGGTTGCATGCCTATCCTACTGCACCATACCACTGTTAATGATTTCTGGTATCATCTGGGTAGACTCATCTGGGTATCCTTTACTAGGGCACGACATAGAAGACAAAACTCAATTTGTGAAATATGTAAAAGATAATGAGTTTAGTTTGGGAAATGTTAAGCTTGATAACTATAGGATAGCAATTCTCCAACTTTTTTTCTCAAAACTCCTTTACACACTCCAAAATTATTAAGAACTCCAAAGAGCTTTTGTCAGTAAATATGGTACCAGTATTTACCATATGAAATATCATTATTTACCATATGAAAAATTTAAACTGGAAAAGAACTTTTAATTCATTTAAAAATAAACTGGCATGTATTCATCTAAATGATATCCTTTTCAAATAACTGATTTCCAAAACACACAAAAAGCTTAATCATTAGAATGGCATCGTTCACGATTCTAATATCTGGCTTAAGAGAAGGCAGTTGAATTTTCACATCTGCTTTTGCATCCAATCTGGTGTGACATTCCCCATTAGGTAGCCTCTGGAGAACGCCACTATCTACACAGTGAAAAGGACAAATCAAGTCTAAGAAAATAGTTTCAACCTTGTGGAGCCCCCTCAAGGGCTTCAGGGAGGCTCCCAGGGGTTCTGAAACCAATTGAGAACTACTGCTACAAGGCTATTCATGTCTAGAAGGCAGCTGAAGAGATGCAGAAAAGCACCTCACAAAATCCAATACCCATATTCCTGATAAAAACCCTCAACAAGGGAGAACAAACAAGATGGAGGATCGGGTGGACGTATAGCAGAGAGCTCCGCCA
>NW_006408620.1:478113-526939 GCF_000296735.1 Chrysochloris asiatica
CCTTAAAAATAGTCCTAATTAAAAAAAAAAAAAAAAAAAAAAAACCCTCAACAAAGTAGGAACTGAAGGGAAAACCCTCAACATAATTCAGAGCATATATACAAAACCAATAGCCACCATCACTCTCAACAGAGAGAAACTGAATCATGCGCTTCGTGAACAGGAAGTAGACAGAGATGCCCTTTATCAGCACTCCTATTCAATACTGTGATGTAAGTCTTAGCAAGAATTATAAGGCAAGAAAGGGAAATTAAAGGCATCCAGATCGGCAAAGAAGTAAAACTCTTATTTGCAGGTGATATAAAATACTAAAGTATGAAGTTACACAGAGAAAACAAAAGATCTATACAAAGAAAACTACAAAACACAATTACAAGAACCAAAAGAGATTTACAAAATGGAAGAATACACCATGTTCACGGACAGGAAGACTTAACATTGTGAGAGTGTCAATACTATCCAAAGCAATCTATAGATTTAATGCAATCCCAATCCAGATTCCAACAACATTCTTTAAAAAGGTGGAAAAAATGATCACGAAATACATATGGAAAGAGACCCTGTAAAAGCAAAGCACTGCTTAAGAAGAACAAAGTTGGAGGCCTCTCATGCCATGATTATCAAATTTTACTACACTGCCACAATGGTCAAACAGCCTGGTACTGGCACAATAAAAGATACATAGATAAATGGAACAGAATTAAGAACCCTGAAGGAAATCCATCCACACACAGTTAACTGATCTTTCACAAAGGGCCAAAACACATTCAACAGGGAAGAGACGGTCTCTTCAACACATAGTGCTGGCAGAACTGGAAATTGACTTGCAAAAGAATAAAACAAGACCATATCTCACACCATGTACAAAAACAAATTCAACATGGTTAAAGACCTAAATGTAAAACCTAGAACTATAAAGATCATCAATGAAAACATAGTTACAAACTTAGGGGCTCTAATACATGGCATATTTGTCATTGTTGTTAAGTGCCATCTGACTCATAGTGACCCTGTAATAAGGATTCTAAGGAGTGGCTGGTGAGACTGATCCACGAACGTTGCAGCCAAGCACATTAACTAACCAACAACGCCATATCAGGACTCAATACGTGGTATATATACACTATCAATCATTGCAAAACAAAACAAAACAAAAAACCACACAGTTGAAGATAAAATAGATGACTGGACATTCCTAAAACTCAAAAAAAGATTTCACCAAAAGAGTAAAAAGGAGCCCACAGACCGGGAAAACAATTTTTGCAATGACATATCAGACAAGGGACTAAAGTCTAAAATTTATAGAAAACTACAAAAGCTCTACAAGAAAAAGTCCAACAGCCCACTTAACAAATACATGCAGACATGTTCACCATAATTAGCCACTGTGGTCACTAAGTGCCATCAAGTCAGTTCTGACTCATATGGACTCTGCATGCGTTTCCAAAGAGTAGCTGGTGAATTTCAACTGCTGATCTTGCAGTTCAAGCCAACCTTGTGGTCAACTGCTTATCCTACAGAGCCATACAGAGGTGCAAATCAAAACAACAATGAGTTATCATCTCACACTACCATTAGCACATAAGTTCAAGAAACCAAAAAATGACAAATGCTGGTGAGGGTGTGGAGAGACTGCAACCCTCCTACATTGCTGGTGTAACTGTTGAATGTTCATTCACTCTGGAAAATACCATGGCACTTCTTCAGAAAGCTGAAAATAGAAACACCTTGTTGTTAAGTGCTGTTGAGTCGGTTATGCTCATAAAGACTCAGGGCAGCTGGTGAGATAGAACCACTTATACTACAGAGCCACAACACCTCTACATAACATACACTCACAAGAAATGTGAGCCAGAACATGAGTAGATACATGTACACCAATGTTCATCACATTACTAGTCACAATAGCAAACAGATGGCGTGCCACCAATGGATAAAACAAACTCTGGTACATACATACAATACCATGCAACCTTGAAAAATAGTGATAAACCTGTAAAACATCTCATAACATGGATGAAACCGGAGGACATTATGATGAGTGAAATTAGTCAATCACAAAAGGACTATTATAATAAAAATTTAAGAAAAATTTTCCACACTAAAAGAAACATTCTTTGAGGAGGCTTTCTAGTCCCGTAAAGATTTACAGCCTTGGAAACCCTGTACAGGATCGCTATATAATAACACACAACAACTGGTGGGAAGGAGGGGAGGGTAAAGTAGAGAATAAACACATGCTAGCTTGCATGGGTCAAGACATTATCAAGGTTGAATGGGTAAAGTGGGGGAAAAACGTTTGTGTTTGACTGTCTTATGGATATTGGTTTCCCCTGCCTACTACTGTAAAATAAATGTGTGTGTGAGAGAAATTAATGTTGGGAATTATGATGACGGAAAGTTTATAAGCCCGTCTTCGACCTATAATGGATTGGATTTGCTAAAAGGGAAGTGACAATTTGCCCAGGGAAACAGGCTTCTTGGTACACCTTTTTAAGAGTATAGGGTCTCAGGAGGAATCCTGAGCCCCTCCCAAATCCTTTTGAGTTGGGACACTCCCACTTGAAAAGACATGCAGGCCAACCCACAATTCCTGGAAGAACAGCAGATTCTAATTCAAAGAAAGACCTGCAAGGAAAATGGCGGACTGCTGGGCTGACTGAATTTCAAGCAAACTGTTTGCTTAGGAGTCATCAAGGCATCAGGGAAAACCCCCTTCTAAGACTGAAACTTAAAAAGAACCCACGAGCAGTCTAGTATGCTCGCTGGTGACAACCCTGTTCTATTTGTGAGTGGAAGTGGAGGAAATGCACCACTGGAGACATGGGCTGAGTTGGGCCATATTCCACTGACACCTGTTGACCTTGAGATGAGAGAGAGAAGGAGGAGGACTGGCTGGTCTGAAGTTTAGGGAGATGGGAACGTTCTTGAGCACACGGGTACAGACCTAACTCCTGGGGCAGTGGCCAGCTGGCCTGAAGTACAGGAGGTGTGCGTCAATCCCCACACTTGCAGTTAGTACCCACTTGACCTAGCTTGGATGGCTAGCTGACCAGAACTCGGCCAGATAAAAGATGTTTGACACTGTGAGCAAGTGTAACTTGCTACAATCTGATGAAATAGCCTTTTGCTTACGGATGCAGTTGCTCAAAATTCCAACTGGAATAAAAAGATTGTTCATATCAAGGAATAAGCTTGCTTCCTCATTGTACTGGGCTGATAAGGATGGGCAAATTTAGACACTGGCTATCAAAAATGGGGGAACTATAAAGGCATGGAGTCCTGGTGTGGCACAGAGGGTTAATGTGCTGGACTGCAAGGTCAGTTTGAACCTCAAGGTTGGTGGTTCAAGCTCACTGGCCACTCCTTGGTAACCCTATACAGGGTCGCTATGAGTCAGAACTGACTCGATGGCACTTAACCACAACAACATAAATGCATGGAACTTTTGGTGTGGCAGTGCAGGATAATGCACTGGATCGCAAGGTCAGTCTGAGTCACAAAGTTCCAATCCATTAGATGCTCCTTGGAAACTCCACATAGGGTCGCTATGAGTCAAAACTGACTCTACAGTACTTAAGCATGAAGTGGCTGGCTTACAATCTTTTAAGAAGTGTGTTTAGTTTCAGAATGAGGGAGGGAAAGTAGAGTTCACACTTAATAGTTACCCTCTTTTCTATATAGATCTAGTGAAAGGGGATGGGGGCTGATGGTGATAGGGTTTCATGGTACAATTCTGAGTAACTGTTAACAGGATTAATTTAATTGTCACAACTGTAATTGTTGAAGATGTGTAACTAAAAGGGAAGAGTAGTTTATGTTTCAGTAACAGTCGATCCAAGGACCATCAAGAAGGAAGAGGATGAGGATGAGAGGCGTGTGAGATTCCTACCTAGAAAAGCAGTGACTGGTGGCAGAGTTGGTGGCGTGGAGAGACAGAACAGCTGTGGGCTCTAGGCCCATGGACTAAGGAAGGCTTTGTGCCTACGGGCAAGAGACTGACTAGTAGAATGTGCCCTTTGGACATTTAAATGAATATACATATTTTTGTTTTGTATGTGCACATCAAATATTTTTGCTTTGTGAACTGTACGATGTAAATGGGGAACCACAAGAAGGAAGGAGGATAACTTGCTGCAGGGAGGGGGCTGGAATCACTGAGATGAAACCAAGTACATCACTTGTTCAATGTAAAGCTGATGATCTTGTCTGTAAACTTGTATTCAGTTCACAATCCGAAGTTTAAAAAAATAAAAAGGAGCTTGTGAGCAGCCACCTAAGATACAACTAGTGGTCTCTAGTTGTCTAGAGAGAACAAAAGAGAAAGAAAGAAAACAAAGACTCAGAAAGAGAAGAAAGTAGTCTACAGGAATAATAGTCTACATGACATGCAGACAGCCAACAAACAGACGAAGAAATTCCCATTAGCCATGTTGTTGCTGTGGCTGGTAAGTACTGTCAAGTTGGTTCGACTCACAATGACCCTGTATAGGGTTTCTAATGAGCGGCTGGTGACCTTGAATTGCCAGCCTTGCGGTTCATATGGACCTTGCAGTCCAGCGCATTAATCTGAAGTGCTAGACCAGTGCTTCATTAGCCATTAGAGAGATGCAAATCAATATGTGAACCACAAACTCTAAGACCAGACGAACTTGATGATGTCCAGCTACCAACACATTTTGATCATGGCCATAAGACATGAACAATGATAAAACAAGAGACAAACATGAAACAACTCAAATGCTTATAATCCCAGATTTACTAGACCAGTTGAGACTATAGGACTCCCTGAATCTATCATTCTGAGGTACTACTTACACCAAAATTATCCCCTGAGGTCATTTTTGAGCTCAGTAACAGATTAATTCCATAAAATATATATATTTTTAAATCACCTATAAGTAATGAAAGAAGACCTGATAGTGAAGTGGGTTAAGAGTCAGGCTGATAACTGCGAGGTCAGCAGTTCAACACTACCAGCCACTCCACAGGGGAAAGATGAGGGTTTTTGCTTCCATAAAGATGAACAGCCTCGGAAATCCAACTCAGGGTTGCCATGAGTCAGAATCACCTTCACAATTACCCCCATGAGTAACAAGCGCCTTTAAACCATCACCTGCGTGAGTAAAGATGATATGGTAACGGGAGAAGGAAACTATATTACAGGAAACGGTACAACCAAGTAGAATGGATGGCACATTATAAAAAATATAACCAATGTCCTGAATAATTTGTGTAGAAATTGCTAAATAAAAGTTTGCTGTGAAAACTTTCACCTTAAAAATAGTCCTAATTAAAAAAAAAAAAAAAATCCAAACATTTGGGTATAGCTCTTACTGTCACTCTGGTAGATTCTAGTTCCTGCTATGTTGTTGTCAGCTCCAAACTCAAAGTGACTCTACGCATCAAAGAACAAAACCCTGCCTGGTCTAGAGCCATCCTCACAACTGTTATATAGTTTAGTCTACTGCTGCCTGTCACTCTGCCAATCCAGCTCATTGAGGATCTTCCTCTTTTTCACTTACCCTTCACTTCATCAAGCATGATCCATCAGGATAACATGTCCAAAGAGAAGTCTCACCATCCTGGCTTATAAGGAGCATTCTGGTTGCACTTCTTCCAACACAGATTTGTTTGTTCTGACAAAACAGTAACGCAAATGCATCAATTCTTCTAAGGTCTTCCTTATTCTTTATCCAACTTGGGTCAGGCACACCTTAGTCCTCAAACTGCTATCTTGGACACCTTATTTAAGGAGGTCTTGTGCAGTAGACCGTTTGACTGCTCCTTTTATGAGTGTTGATTACGGATCCAAGCAAAATGAAGTCTTTGACTTCAATCTTTTCTTCATTTATCATGATGTCTGTTATTCACTGCTCCAGCTGTAAGAATTTTCATTTTCTTTACGTTTAGGTGCAACACATACTAAAGGCTGTAATCTTTGATCTTCATCAGGAAGTGCAAGCAAGGCTGTTATCATCTAGATATGAGTCTTCCTCTATTCCTAGTACCACATCCGTCTTCATGTAATCCAGGGTCTCAGATTATTTGCTCAGCAAACAGACTGAATAAATATCCTGATATGCCCATATACAGTTCCTTTTCTCCCATCACACCAAATATTATCAATTCCCCAAAGAATATCATGCTTTTTCACACTATTCCTTTTCCCTAAAAAGTCTTGATTCCTTTCATGCAAACGTTTCCATCCATACTACCTAGGAAACAACTGAACCCCCAGATACTCAAATTCAGCTAATCTTGGAAGCATTTTATACAACCAACTTCCCCTCTCCAAGTCCTATGATATTTGTTAGAATCACTTATGCTGCAGTAGATGTGCTTGTAAATGCTGGCTTATTTCTCCTACACTCTTATCAGAAGCATTCCAAACACAGCACATTCAAGAATTCTTGAATAGACAACTCAAAACTTGTCACCACGTTAAGAGATGGCTGATAATACAGAACAGTGCAGAACAAGATTCAGGATTAAATTTTGTGGAAAACCAACATTCAAGAGACAGACTAAATCAAGAGCTAGTAACTAAGTCAGAATCAGAATGACCAAAAGTATACACACTTTTTAAAAGTACAAATACTAATGGTCTGGCTAGTCGGCCACTGAATCACTAAGCTAGTATTCCCATCACTGGTTTCAAGTGTCTGCTCTAAAAGAAAGCTAGCTGGCAGCCAAAACAGGGCAAGTTCAGTCAATATGAACATTAATGTGAAAAGATTCCCTAAATTTGTCCTAACATTATCCATAATTACAGAAAAAATGTTTTAAAACAAAGGAATTTCACTCAGTATACAACATATATACCCAATAAAAATTATCTTTGTTACTTCACTATACTTATAACCCAATTCTTCCTTTGCACAGTTTAAAAGAGATGAGGCAAGTTAGAACTGACCCCAAAATAATCAAGGCTTTGGACATTTAGCAATGGACGAGATACTAACTCACTATACTATTTTCCTATACTGTGCTCCAAATCAGGACTTCCCACTTTGTAAAACAATGAAATAAACCAATAATACAATGAACTTTTCCTAATTTTGCTTTTTATGCATTTTCTAATGATATGATTTGTGGGGAAAAGGCCGTATCAATGATCTTATATCCAAGGATATAAGACAACATCCAAAGTTCAAAATGTACATTCTGAATTTACAAAATAACCATTTTATTAATATTTAATCAAAACATTTTAATTTAAATTTACTTCATTAAATCATTAAAATAACATTTAAAATTAAGATCATATTAAACACTTTATTTCAGAAAATAGTAAATTAACTTTACATTGGCTACCTACAAGTTTAATAAAAATAATTTCAATGCGACCCAACCATCTTTGATTATTACCAATCTACCAAGACAATAAAGAAACTGTAAGTCACTGAAGATAAGGCATTTACTACAGTACCCTAAATTGATTTTTAAATCATAAAAATGACTCAAATTCATAAAGTTTAGACAAATTAAACACTATCAAAATATGCTAGAATATTTTAAGTTTTTAGAAAACATAATTAAAAAATTTTTCTAAGCCTGGACAAAGAGCAATCAAGAAGTCAAGAATTAAAACCAATGACAAAAAAACCCAAAAACATTTGATCAAATGAAATTATGCTATTTTTTTAAATGCATATGTATGTATGTGAAAATATGAATATGCACGTGTAGTGCCACAGGATAAAATATTATCTCAGGAGCCGTTGGAACTGTAAGGCTGGCAGTTCAAACTCACCAACTGCTCCCCGGAAACCCTATCAGGGTTGCTATCTGCAAATATATGGGAGTCCTGGTATGGCACTGGTGCTAAGGCAATGGACTGCAAAATCTGTTTGAACCACAAGGTCAGAGGTTCAAGCTTACCAGCCGCTTCTTGGTAACCCTACACAGGGTCACTATGAGTTGGAACTGACTCAACAGCACTTAACAACAACAGTATAGATATTGTTGTTAGAATGCCATCGAGTCAATTCCAACTCACAGGGACCCACCCTATGCATAACAGAACGAATCATGCCAAGTCCTGAGCCACCCTTCCAAGTGCAGACTTATGCCACAGTTGCTGTCTGTCAATGCATCTTGTTTGGGTGATTTTCCTCTTTTCTGCTGACCTTCCACTTTACCAAGCATGTCTTTCTCCTGGCACTGGTCCTTCCTGATAACATGTCCAAAGTATGAGACAAGAAGTCTCGCCATCCTGCATTTCTTCCAACACAGATTTGTTTGTTTTTCTGGCAGTCCATAGTCTTCTCCAACACCATAATCCAAATGCACTGATTCTTCAGTAGTTTTCCTTATTCACTGTCCAACTTTCACATCCGTATGAGGCAACTAAAAATACCATGGCTTGGGTCAGGTGCACCTTCGTCCTCAAACTGACATCAGTATATACAGTATGGTGGTGGTGGTGCGTCGCGGAGTCAGTTCCAACTCATAGCAACCCTGCATAGGGTTTCCAAGGCTTTATCTTTCTCAGGCAGAACAGCTGTTAGTTTTGAACTGCTGGCTTTAAGGTGAGCAGACTGACTCATAACCACTACACTACCAGAGCTCCTTACATACAGTATATATAAACAAAACATCCAAACCTGCTGCCATCCATTCAATTCCAACTCATGGTGGTACTATACAGAATTATCCAAGGCTGCAAGTTTTTGTTGTTGCTGATGAGTGCCATCAAATCGGTTCGGATTCATAGCAACACTGCACAACAGAATTAAACACTGCACTATTCTCACAACTGATGTTATACCTAAATCCACTGATGCTGTCACTGTATTAATCCATCTTGTTGGGGGTCTTCCTCTTTTTTGCTGGCCCTCCATTTTCCCAAGCATGATGTCCTTCTCCAGGCACTGGTCCCTCCTGATAACATGTTCAAAGTATGAGAGACGAAGTCTTACCATCCTGACTTCTAAGGAGCATTCTTCTGGCTTTACTTATCCCAACACAGATTTATTTTTCTGGCAGTACATGGTACTTTTAATACTCTCCTCCAACATCGTAACTCAAATGCATCAATTCTTCTACAGACTTCCTAATTCACTGTCCAACAGTCATATACATATGAGACAAGTAAAAATACCATGGCTTGCATCATGCACACCTTAGTATTCAAACTAACATTTTTGCTCTTGAATACTGTAAGAGGTCTTGTGCAGCAGATTTGCCTAGTGCAGTAAGTCATTTGAGTTCTTGACTGCTACTTGACGGTTGATAAAAAAAAAAAAAAAATGAAGTCATTGACAACTTTAATCTTTTTTCCATTTATATGGATGTTGTTTATTGGTCTAGTGGTGAGGATTTCTGTTTTCTTTAGGTTGAGTTGCAACCCACAATTAAGGCTGTGTTCTTTGATCTTCATCAGTAAGTACTGTAAGTACTCTTCACTTTCAGCAAGCAAGGCTATATAATCTACATATCACAGGTTTTTTATGAGTCTTCCTCCAATCCTGAAGCCATGTTCTTCTTCATATAATCCAGCTTCTAGGATTATGTGCTCAGCATACAGACTGAATAAGTTATGGTGAAAGAATAAAACCCTGGTGCACATCTTTCTTGACTTTAAACCATTCAGTGAGTGTCCCCTTTTTCTGTTCAAACAACTGCCTCTTGCTCTATGTACAGGTTCCCCATGAGCACAATTAAGTGTTCTGGAATACTCACTTTTGCAGTGCTATCCATAGCTTGTCTTGATCCACATAGTCAAAAGACTTTGCAGTCAATAAAGCAGAGGTAAACATCTTTCTGATAGCCTCTGCTTTTCACCAAGATACAGCTGGTGTCAGCAATGCTATTCCTTGCTCCACATACTCATCTGAATCTGGCCTGAACTTCTGACATTTACTGTCAATGTACTATTATAGCCGTTTTTTAATTATCTTTAGCAAAATTGTACTTGCATAGATACTGATAGAGGAATGGGTGCAAATATGGATCTTTTTCATTCAGTTGGCCAGATAGCTGTCTTTCAAATTTCTTTCCATAGATGAGTGCCTCCAGTCCTACATCAGTTTGCTGAAAGATTTCAATTGATATTCCATCAATTCCTGGAGCTTTGTTCTTTGCAAATGCCTTCAGTGCATCTCAGACTTCTTCTTTCACTACCATTAGCTACTGATCACATGTAACATCTTGAAATAACTGAATGTCAACCATTTCTTTTTGGTATAGTGACTGTGTATTCCTTCTGTCTTCTTTGGATACTTTCTGCATCATTTACTATTTTGCCTAGCAAATCCTTCAGTATTACCAGTTGAGGCTTTTATTTGTTTTATTTCTTACAGCTTGAGAAATGCTGAGCGTGTTCTTTCCTTTTGGTTTTCTAACTCCAGGTTTTTGCACATTTCATTATAATACTTGACTGTGTCTTCTTGAACTGCTCTTTGAAATTTTCTGTTCAGCTCTTTACCTCCTTTCTTCCATTCCCTTAAGTGTCTCTATGCTGGAGAGCAAGTTTCAGTGTCTCTTGGCATCCATGTAGGTCTTTTCCTCTGTTCTCGTCTTCTTAATGACCTGCTGCTTTCCTCCTTTATGATGTTCTTGGATGTCATCCCAAACTCTTCTGGTCTTCTGTCATTAGTGTCTAATGCATCACATGGGTTCAAGATAATCTCTAAATTCAGATGGGATATGTTTAAAGTCATATTTTGACTCTTGTGGACTTGTTTCAATTTTGTTCAGCTTCTGCATGAACTTGCATATGAGCAACTGATGGTCTGTTCCACAGTCTGACCCTGGCCTTATTTTGGCTAAGGAAGAGAGGTACTGTTTTGGTGGTGGCAGCTATGTGTTATCAAGTGAGTTCCAATGCAGAGTAACCTTGTTTAGGGTTTTGAGGCTATAAATCTTTACAGAAGCAGAAAGCCTCATTTTTCTCCTGAGGAACTAGTGGATTCGAACTGCTGACCTTGCAGTTAGCAGCCCAAGTGTAGCTCACTATTCCACCAGAGTTCATTTAGGACTACTAGGCCTAACATGAAGAAGCATTCAACAAAGTCACTAGAGTTCATGACCAGAGTCCAAACTAATAATAATTATATTATTTTAAGCTACTTTTTCTCTTTTGAAGGAGCCCTGGTAGAACCGAAAGTTAAGTACTGGACTACTAACAAAAAAGCCAGCAGTTCAAAACCATCAGCTGCTCCTTGGAAGAAACATGAGGCTTTTGTTTCTGTAAGGGTTATAGCCTTGGAAACTATATTGGTGATAGTGGTTATGTGCTGTGGAGTCAGTTCCGACTCACTGCGACCCTGTATAGGGTTTCTGAGGCTGTAAATCTTTACAGGAGCAGAAAGCCTCAACTTTCTCCTGCGGAACAGCTGGTAGTTTCGAACTGCTAACCTTGCGGTTCACGGCCTGATTCATAACTACACTACCAGAGCTCCTTCAGAAACTATACAGGGTAACTATAAGTCAGAATAAACTCAATGGCTGTAAGTTTGGTTTCAGTTTTTCCTCTTTTGAACATACGTACTGTTATCTCCCAGAGGGCCTGGTGTTGACCAAAATTTCTCTCTGCTTACTATCTAGTTCTCAGAATGACTTTTTTATATAGTGCTGGAAATATATGCATCAAACATATCAGAAGACATGCTAATGAGTTTATTATAAGAGAAACTTTATGTGACTTGCTAATAAAACTCTTGGCCTGACAGATAAATTGGCAAAGAACAAGAATGAACACTTGTCATGCATTAATCTATGTCTACACTCCTTTTACCTCCCTCCAAAATTACTTCATTGCTATCAAAATTATTTTTTAAGATTAACCCATGAATGTATATTTATTATGTTAATATCCATGGGAAAAGGCCTCAGATTCCAACCAAGGTTTGTCTACATTCATTTTCTACCAGGATATAAACCACTGTGTATTTTACTTGAATCTAATGCTTTCTGAACATTAAATTAAGATTTTTTTTAACTAGTAATTTATAATAAGAGATTTCTACTGCATGTTCAGCATTTACTACTCTCCAGGCCACGTAATTTATGCTCTATATAATTTTATTCCCACAGTATTACAGGTAGAGAAACTGAGGTTAAGAGGGCAACAAACTTGTCCCAAGTTATAGAAATAAGAAGTGTAAAACAATATTCAACCCCAAATGTGCCGGAGTCAGAAGCCTGCATTTTAATCACTGTGCTGTATTTGTGCAGTAACTACAGGATCTCTGCAACAGATCAGCCAGCGCTACTTGTTCCTGACCCACCTGCTTCCTCTAACCACTGGTGTATCAGTCCATGAGAGATAAGCTCTCAGTCACATTCCGAGGCACAGATACTACCTTTTATTAGAACTGAGGAATGTCAAATTGTAAATTAAAAATAGATAAGCATATCATGAAACATAAGGGTTTTCCTAGTTTGGAGTTTTCCCTAATTGGTTATAACTGATCAAACTACTCTTGCTAATCCAACCTGAATTATATTCCCAAAGGCACCTAATTTATTTCTTTGAATTTAAAGAACTGTTGTCAAGGTAGAGTCTTAAAGCTCACAATACAACTCCAGGATGCTCCCACATACCTCCAGCTTTAAGGGTCCTTTTCCTTCGTCCGTGAACTTAGTTTTCAACAACAGCTCACCTTGCTAACTCTCATCTCTGCATCTCACATATACACTACCTATCTCCTCAGTTCAGCTCCAGTCTCATCATGATCCCTAAAGGCATAACTCTTTCATTTTTAATTACTTTAGGAATTTATTAGTATTTAAAAGTATAGTTGAACCTTGAACACAGGAGCTAGAGGTGCTGATCCCTACACAGCAAAAAATTCAGGTATAATTTTTGACTCCCCAAAAACTTTAGTGTTCATAGCCTACTGATGAGTTGGATCATACACATACAGGTATTATGTATATTCATACACTGAATTCTGACAATCAGAAAACACAAAATATTAAGAAAATCATAAGGAAAAGAAATATATTTACAGAACTATGCTTTATTTATTAGTATCATATACTTACATTGTTTATAAGCTGGGGGGGGGGCGGTAAGGAGAGGTTGGTTTTGCTGGCTCCAAGGAGGGAGCGACAAGGAGGTGAGAAAGATAACAGGGGAGGCAAGCCAGGCAGACACACCTGGTGTCACCTTATGGAAATAAATCGGAGTTTCTGTCTTGACTTTTTTGCTTTGTCATTTCTTTAAAACTGTTGCTATACGGCATCAATCCTTCCACCCAGTTGCACTCACACAAACATTAGCATTAGCTGATCCTTCCCTGCCTTAAATCCCAGAGCTGGCTTCTCTTCCTAACTATTAAGTATCCTTTGTGACATCCCCTCCAACCCCCACCCCCCAGAATAGGGCACTTTTATTTACATTAAAAACCTGTTCAGGCAGAAATATCCTTTCTCCTCCATGGTTTTCTTAATGCTGTTCCTACTCACCTGCTGCTTCGCGGTCAACAGAAGCTACTTTTCCTATTACCTTGATTTGTTTGTTTGTTTAAAATACAATTTCTTTCTAAAATTACCAAAGCATCCTACGTTGGCATTAAATTCTCCTGCTTTAGATCCTTCACCTGCCTTTTACTTTGTCATATAACTTAGCTATTTCTTGACTCTTATTACTCAACAGCCATGCCTTTCTCGTAGCAATGCCTGCACCACATGAAATCGGCATTTTCACATTCAATGAGATAAAAAGTTAATTTTGTAAAACGTGCGAAGTGTTCATGCCTCCTGGTATTGCTGCAGTGTAGGCTTCATGAATTTCCTTTGTTTTTTCAACAGTGATACTGACAAGAAATGGCAACAAGAGCTACAGTATAGCTTCACGCCAGGATCCGTATCAAGCAGTTTGCTTTGATCTGATGAAGTCAGGCCATTTCTCCTTCCAGCATCACCAGGGGCCCTTCATATGGCTCTTACAGTGGGTGCTGTCACCGATTGACAGTACTGTAGTAGACATGATGAAAAATACCGGAGAGATCAGTTTTTACTGCAATTTGAAATTTATTGGAGAGACAAATTGCTCACATGGATGTGACTGACATCACACAGAATTCTAAATGGTTACTTGCAAGACTCGAATTCATTGCAATAGCAACAGGAGGTAGCTACAAAATTATAACAGTGTGACATTGTAGATAAGCATTAGACTGCTAACCACAAAGTCAGCAGTTCAAATCCACCAACTACTCCTCAGAAACCCTATACAGGGTCGCTGTGAGTTAGAACTGACTCTACAGGACTTAGCAAGAATATACACTATCGTTAATTTTATGCAGTTAAGATTTAATACTGCATCTTTACATCTGGTTACATTTCTCTCAACTATGAATGGCATGTATATGGTGTGCTTTTGTGCATGCTTTGATAAATTTTAATTTTTTGTAATAGACTTGCATATATTTTATAGTAGTAAGTCTATATATTTTTGTGGCATTCATGCCTTTTTCTTAAATTTTTTGATATTTCTAGGCTATACAGTTTGTCTGTGACATTTTTCAAACTATCACAAAACTCCAAAAATTTTTCCAATATATTTGTTGAAAAAAAATCCACATAGAAATAAAACGTGCAGTTCAAATTCGTGTTGTTCAATGGTCAACTGTAAACATTATATTTTCTGTGTATTTCTTTCTCTATATTGCTGTCATTTAGAGTTGACAGAAATAAAAGCATTCTTGCCTGAAGCAAAGAGGGGCTCTTGTCAGTCTTTACATATATTCACATAGATAATATGTATGTGTATTCACATTTATATGTCAAGAGCCCTAGGGTTGGTTCGGACTCATAGTGACCCTGAATAGGGTTTCCAAGGAGTGGCTGGTGAGTTTGAACCACCGACCTTGAGGATTAAAATGACCTTGGGGTCCAGTGCTTTTAGCCCACAGTGCCACACCAACTCCCCCCACCCTTATATATATGCACCTATGTACATAATTTTTGTTTCTTATTAGGAGAAAAGAAAAAATACCTAAAAATAATCACTTTATTCACCAATTCCCATAAAAATAGACAGCTATTTTCTTCTTCTTGTTAGTACAGAGCTAAAATCTTGTTACATAACTTTCATGGAAAGAAAAGCAGCTGCCACTATTAATCCTAAAGTAGTATAAATCTCTGCTTCTACTTCAAAGAGTTCAGCACACATTTGTTTTCAGAATCACTCTTAAAACAACAGAGCTTCAATGACCGTCCTACCAGGGCACATTTGGAATCAGAAACTGGTCCTTTCAATATTACGTAACACCCAATGAAACCAACCTCACTGCCAGAGAGTTGATTCCAATGCACAGCAAACATAGACAGGGCTTCTGAGACTATGAACTATTTTAGGAGTCCTCATATAAGATCCACAGCCTCGTTTTTCTCCCACGGAGCAGCAGGTGAGTTTGAACTGCTAACCTTGCCATAAGCAAGCTAACATACAATACCAGCAGGGATCCTTACATTACATAAATATTTAACGTCATGGTTCTACTATGTGTAACATGGGAAAAATACAAGATGTCAAGTCTTGGTTCTCTTATTAGTAGCAGAGCCTTCCAGTCTGGATGAGAGAAATGGGTTACAGCTGAGATAAGCAGCTGAAAGAACTGAAGAAAAAATCTGAGCCTCAAGTTGCATTATACAAGGATGCTGTTGTTGTTAAGCTTTCTCGAGTCATTTCTACCTCATCAACTACCTATAAAGAGTTTCTGAGGCTTGAAATCTTTACAAGAGCAGAAAGCCTCATTCTTTCTCCTGCGGAGCAGCTGATGGGCTCAAACTGTGGTTCATAGTCCAGTGCTTATCATATACTATGGGAAAAATATTGAATAATGCAGGAAACATCAAAAGAAGATGAAGCAATGCCCAGAGTCACTGTACCAAAGAGCACAGTGGGTCAATGTTCAACCATTTTGAGAGGAAGCATATGATGGAGAATCGATGGTACTGAGGATGGTATTCAAGCTGCACTGAAGCCAATGGAGAGAAACAAGGTTCCAGGAACTGACATCTCGCAACGCTGGAAGTACTCACTAGTATACCAAGACATTAGGAAGACAGCTACCTAGCCAACTGATTAAAAAATATCCATATTTGTGCCCATCCCAAAGGAAGGTGACCCAGCAGAACGTGGAAATCAGCAGACAATATCATTAATATCACATGCAAGTAAATTTTTGCTAAAGATAATTTTAAAATGGTTATAGTAATACATTTATGACAGGAAGCTGCCAGAAATCCAAGTCAGATTCAGAAAGCGATATAACATGAAGGCTCTTACTGCTGACACTGGATGAACGCAGAGTATATTAGAAAGACGTTTGCGTGTGCTTTATTGACTATCAAAGGCTTTCGATTGTGTGGATCATAATAAACTGAATTCATGCTGCAAAAAATGGAAATTCCAATATACTTAACTGTGCTCATGAGGAACTGTGAGCAAGAGGCAGTCGTCAGAACAGAACAAGGGTTTACAATCATGAAAGGTGTGTGTCAGGGTGGTATCCTTTCACCATACTCGTTCAATCTATATGCTGAGTAAATAATCCAAGAAGGGCGGATTATATGAAGAAGAACTAGAACGACAGAATGTGGCATCAGGATTGTAGGAAGACTCATTAACAACTTGCCATATGCTGTTGACACAACCTTGCTTGTTTAAAGCAAAGAAGACTTAAAATATTTACTGATAAAGATCAAAGACCACACAGCCTTTGGTATGGATTGCACCTCAATGTAAAGAAAACAAAAAATCCTCACAACTGGAGCAGTAAACAAAATCATAATAAATGGGGAAAAGACTGAAGCTGAAGACTTCATTTTGCTTGGATCCACAATCAACACTCATGGAAGAAGCAGTCAAGAAATCAAATCACACACTGCTGCAAAAGACCTCGTTCAAATTTCAAAGAGCAAATAAGTCACTTTGAGGACTAATGTGCACCAGACCAAAGTCATGATATTTTAAATCACCTCATATGCACATAAAAATTAGGCAATGACAAAGGAAGAACAGCAGAAAAACCAATGCATTTGAATCGTGGTGTTGGCGAAGAATATTGAAAGTATTATGGTCTGCCAGACGAACAAGCAAATCTGTGTTGCAAGAAGTACAGCCAGGATGCTACTTAGATGCAAAGAAAGTGAGATTTTTCTCTCTTGTACTTTGAACATGTTATCAGGAATGATGAGTCCGTGGAAAAGGGCATCATGTTTGGTAGAGTGAAGGTCACTGAAAAAGAGGAAGGTTCTCAACAGGATGGAATGACAGAGTGACAGCAACAATGGACATTGTAAGACAAGCACTTAAGTGCTAACGGCAAGATGGACAGTTCACACTGACCAGCTGCTCCCATAAAGACTGACAGTCTTTAGTTCATTAGGGAGCCCTAATGAACAATTCTACTCTGCCCTGTGGAGTTATCATGATTTTATAGCAATCGGTTTTTACTTACACCCATATTAAAGCTAAAATTGAGTAAAAGCAGTGGTTTCCAATTGTGCCAGGAAGAAAAACTTTTAAGTGTATGAATTCTTACATTAGTCCAGAAGGAGAGGAGCAGCAACAAATCATGTTTTCCTATCTGACGACCAGAAATTACTGTCTCTTTTTTTCTCTAGTCCTGGTTTCACTCGACTTCCTATATCTCCCCCCTTAGGAGGCTTAGGAGTTAAACCGTTAGACTAATACGCTTATAACATCATATGAAGAAAACACTGACATAATACATTGTCGCTGTTGTTGTGTGCTGTGGAGTCGGTTCTGGCTCATAGCAACCCTGTACAGGGTTTCCGAGGCTTTAACTCTTGACCGGAGCAGCCAGCCTCGTCTTTCTCCCCCATAGCAGCTGGAGTACTTGATCTGTGAACCTTGTGGTTCACAGTCCAGTGCATATCGTCGGGAGCCACTGTGCTTTTTTCTGTATTGTAAGGACTGTAGAATTCACAGTGTCAGAGGTCAAAGCCTCTTTTAAAAACATTATCTTCTTAAACAAGTGCCCAAGGACCCTAACTCCTTCCCTGCCTCTACACTATGAAGGGCATGGGTTAAGGGTCATCTTAACATACCATCCACCTCTAAGCCTCAGCTCATCACTCCCCTGCTGTTTCAAGGATGCATATTCCAATAAATATTTAAATATTCAAACATTCAACTATCCATGCTCTTCCCAGTTTTTCAAAGTTCAAGTCTCCGGATAAAAATAAACCTTTCAGAAATTTCCTGTCACTTGATTACCACGGTCCACATTTTGATTAGGTGAATCATACATTCACTGCCATCAAGAAGTAAATATGTACTTGTCTTCACCTAAACAGCCATTAAATGCTGACAAGCAATTGAAATTTTAAAGATAATAATACAAACACTGAGGAAACCAGAGGAGATTTGGGAGAAATGCCAACTAAACGCAATGTAATAACCTGAGTTGGATCTTTGACCAAAAAGAGGAAATTAATATAAAAATTGGTGAAATCTAAGTCTAAAGTTTAATTAGCAGTAATGCAAGGTTCTTAGTTGAAACATGCACAAGATATCATGTTGTTGTCAAATGCCATGGAGTAGATTCTGACGCATAGCATGGTTTCCAAGGAGTGGCTTTCAGTCCAGTGCTTTATTCTACAGCGCCACATCAGGACTCCACACAAGATGTAAGATGTTAATAATAGGGGAACAGAAATATAGCAACACTGTACTGTTCTTTTAATTTTACTATAAACCTAAAGGTTTTTTCAAAATAAAGTCAATTTTTGAAAAACACCACCAAAACGACATAGCTGATCATGCCCCTAAGACTTTATGGAGCTTGTAATCTCTTAACATGGAGAACCCCAAACCCTAAGGACTACACATACATATACACAGCACAAAAATGAAAGAGAACATTTCCATGAATCAGAACCGATGTGACCCATCAGGAAGGGAGCAGCCCACCAACTAAAAATGAAGTGGGAAAGACAGATGGTGAAAAAATATAATCCACATAAAATTCTCAGAGAAAATCTAAAACCACAAAGATCCAATATCTTCATGGTTTGTGTAAGGATGTAAAAAATCATTTACATTTGGAAAGGATGTAAATGGTAAAGACAAAGTTGATGTTGGAGAAACAAATATCCATGAGTCAGTCCAAAATGTAAGGTGGAATGTAATGAAATGCCTACAGTTGATGACACATAAAAAACCTATGAAATCAGGGGATAGCAGCAACACCAGCTCTAAGATGGCGGCCAGCAGGAGGCTGAGGAAGGAGCTTGAGGAAATCCGCAAATGTGGGATGAAAAACTTCCGTAACATCCAGGTTGATGAAGCTAATTCATTGACTTGGCCAAGGGCTAATTATTCCTGACAACCCTCCATATGATAAGGGGGCCTTCAGAATCAAAATTGGCTTTCCAGCAGAGTACCCGTTCAAACCACCGAAGATCACATTTAAAACATAGATCACCCAAACATGGATGAAAAGGGTCAGCTTTGCCTGCCGGTGATTAGTGCTGAAAACTGGAAGGCAGCAACCAAAACTGACCAAGTCATCCAGTCCTTCATAGCAATGGGCAACGACCCCCAGGCCGACTCCAGGCTGACCTAGCTGAAGAATACTCCCTCTAAGGACCGTAAAACGTTCTGTAAGAACGCTGAAGAGTTTACCAAGGAATAAGGGGGAAAACGACCTGTAGACTAAAAACCTGCTGCGAATGATTCCAGCAAGTGTGAGCAGAGACCCCAGCAGTGCATTCAGAACCACGCCCCCCTGCAAAGCAGGACTCTGTGGAGAATTGACGTGTGCGTCCGCCTGTGGCCATTACTAACTTTCTACAGTTTTCTTAATCAAAAGTGGTCTAGGCAACCTGTAAAGAAAGGATTAAAAATTTACGATGTTCTAAAACAAACAAAGAAATCAGCAAGGAGGGGATAAACAGCAACTGGAGCTCTCCAGCAGAAGACAAGTTCTAGGAAAGCTGAAAGGCATAGTAAAGGCATTCTTGGCTGAGAAATTGGAGAACAGAAACAAGAAAGAACATGGAAGCGGTAAGAATGCTCTAAAACGTATAAAGGATTGGTGGGAAATAGAAGGTTGGTAGGCTAGCTAAGTCGGTGGATTAGATCACGGGAGGCCATCATATGAGATCAGAATGAAGAGAGTCTTGAAATCACAAAGAAAGTTTGGTCTTAAAATAGGAAAAAGAGACCACCGTAACACCTGAACACAGGAGAGTGATGGGAGTAAAGTGAAGTTGTAAAAAATGTATCTGAAGGAGACCAACCTGGAGTGGCTAGAAGAACAGAAGATACTTCTTGAAAGAAAGACCTACAGGAAAAATATAAAACAACATAGGCAGACCGACTGTTACTACAAGAACAAGCAACTTGCTTGCCCAGGAAACGTCAAGGCAAGTGGTCGGGTCCCCTCAGTGCAAACCCCCTTCCAAGACTAAGACTCAATGGGAATACACGCTGTGATTGTTGACCACGCTCGACACCAATAAGGGAAGTGAGGGAAAAACAGCACAATGAAGCGGTGAGCTAAGCCCTACAATGTTCAATAGACTTCTGTGAACCCGGGTGAAGACCTGGTTGGCCAGCAGTGTGGCAAGACCTGGGGACTCTTGGGTCCAGAGTCAGTGACATAGCCACAGAGGACTAGAGTGAAGAGTGAAGCGTCCAGCTGATAAGAGAGGGCATATGCATAAGAACACCCACACTTGCAGATAATACCCACTTATCCTGGCTTCAGTGACTGGATGATCAGAACTCAACTAGAAGTAAAAAGAAGAGGAGAAAAAAAAAAGTATTCTCATACAATTTGATGAACCTGACCTACACCTATGGAAGCAGTAGCTCAAAAGAGGGAACAAGTCCTTACAGCAAGAATCATTCCCACCCCTTCCACACACAGAGTAGACAGGGATGGGCAACTTGGACATTGGCTACCCAAAATGGGGGAGGGGGGGCACTACAAAGGCAAGAAGTGACTGGCTTACAAGCTTTCAAGAGGGAACCTAGATCCAGAGGGCCTGGAGGAAGGTTGAATCTCCAGTGAGTAGTATTCAATCTGACTAGGCGGGGCTGATGCAATGAAATACAGACGGGTCTCTTGTGATACAATAGTGAATAATTGTTATCAGGACTGATTGTGAGGGTGTGAAAAGTAAAGGTAGACATTTTATAGCAAGGAGGAGAGTGATTAACTTTTCAGTCTAGGAGCGGAGGTCCCTAGGACCATCAAGGGAGAAGAGCAGAGAGTGGGATCCTACCCAAAGAAGCAATGATGCCTAAAATGGAGCCAGAGATGATGACGTGAAGCGATGAAGCAGCTGGAGACTTTAGATCCAGAGAGGGAGAGCGACTGTGTGCTGAAGACCTGGGGTGGGGGTGTGTGTGTGGGGTGTGTGTGTGTGTGTGTGTGTGTGTGTGTGTGTGTGTGTGTGTATATACGGGGAAGGATTGCATGGAGGGGATTGTAACCATGGCAATGAGACGATACCCGATAGAATGAATGAAAACTAATGTCATTCACAATAAAACATTTAAGGAAAAAAAAAAAAAACGGATCTGACCCTGCTCATACTAAATAAACCCTGTTCCTTCCTACATCATTCCATATCTGCGTAACTGTCTAAGAAACCCTCATATACCATTTTCAGTTCCTCTTTTGATCTCACCAACTCCCAATCCTATCAACTACATTTCACACTCTCTTTTAATCCATTATTCCAAGACCCAGTTCAAAACCCAAAGGTCAAGGGTTCAAGCTCACTGGGTGTTTCTCACTGGGTGCTGTGGGTTAGAATCGACTTGGTGGCACTTAACAACAACCACAGCCAATTACTATATAAGCACTGGACCACAAAGTCATTTCGAACTGCTACAAGGTGAGCGGTTCGAACTTGCCAGCTGCTCCTCGGAAACCCTATAGAGGGTCGCTACTACGAGCAGAAACCAATTTGACAGCACTTAACAACAAATAACTACATACACCAACCAAATGCAAAGATCATATTTTTCAGACAGCTAAAACTCAAAATTCAGGTGCAATCCCGAGGTCTAGGAAGTTCCGTATCTGAGAGCTTTTAACTAAAGCTTTCATTACAGAAATGGCTCTTGTGATGCTAGAGTGTTTCTGATTCAGGAATCTGATATGGATTATGCTTCTGCTTCCTTAAAAATTCTACTTATGCTTGGGGGCTGTTTCATCTGGTACAGTAACCACAAAGTTAGCAAGCTACTATTATAAGTGATAATATAGAGTGAATGTCACCACCTGCCTAGAGAAGAAGTAGGGGACAATCACACATAGAGAAGAGGAATAAAGCCGGTCAAACACCAAGGACACGATAGGGGAGGGTTCTAGAGGCAGCTTTTTAAACATGAGGACACTTTTAAATGGAAGACTGAAGGGAAGATAAAGCATGTTCGAGGACTCAAAGCCAATAACTATTTGAGGAATTGGAATCTATCCTACAAGACTGCTGTAAGGCAGATCCTGAAGCAGTCTGCTCTAAAATGGTCATATAAACCACAGTAAACCACCAACACCAAAGAATGACTCCAAGATGATGTCAAGGAAGAAGTCTATTCCCACCCGCTTCTTTCATGCTCTTCTCTTGCCCATCCTAGAGGTGAATAAAAATGCATATAAATAACCTTGCTTTAATTGGGGGAGGAGGATTTTTTTTTTTAAATAGCTTAAACAACGTACCTTTGATTTTTTGTTCAGTGGCCTAAAATAAAAACAAACAAAAAACAATGTAAATATGAAACGGAAATGGATTGTTATGATAAAATGCTCATACATTAACACCATTACTGTATTAGACATAACCCTTTATCATATAAAGACTGTGTTGTTGAGATGAACTGCATAAAGCAGGGAAAGCAAAGGAATGCATCTTTTCTCATAGATGTGTCCCACCTCTGTCCCTGATAGTGTGACTATTAATTTTAAAAAATTGAAATCAGTGTTTCTTTAGACACAAAGCAGAGAAATGATTACTGTATGACTACATCATGAGTTTCACTTTTCTTATCAATTAGCTTAAAAATGCTTTCAATGTGACTATCACCTATAGATTTAATGAATGTAATAAGGTTTGTATATGTTTAAATGACTTAAAAATTCCCTTTTCAAGTGGTAAAAAATTGACCATTTATCTAAAATAAAATCTACATAACTTAATTCTTGAACATTAAGCTGTTTCTACAGTTAACTTTGAAGTATTTGCTAATGGGGAAAATTTTTTTACTTTGTTACTTGTGACACGGCTGACACTTTATTAAAGCGACTGTGATCAGAAGCTAAGCTGTTGCAAGTGCTTTCCGATGCCTGCCCTACTTTCTGAGGACAGACAGTAGGGGTGCCTCAAAGTGCCTAGCTCAAACTACAAGGATCTTGAACAGAAAGAGACATCCTGGTCATATACAAAAAAGCAGCCTTCTGATCAACAACAAACTGTATGGAGGTTCTGAAAATACAAGATAGGGAGGGAATTCCTAATTAGAAAACAGAAAAACCAGGAGTTATTTCTAAGTAACGATTTACTGCCATGGGGCATAATATTCTATTTTGCTTAGTCATATTAAACTTTTAAGTTGTAAAAAACAATTTTTTTAATTATATAAATTATGGAACTCTCTGAAAAGGAATTATTCTAATATTAATACCACACTAAACATTAATCTTTCTCTGGAGTCCCAGGAAGTCATTCCAGGCAATGAAGTGCTCTAGCAAGCTTAATGTATTTCTTTCCCTCAACCAACACCCACTTTCCACCCCCAACCCACAAATAGCATGTCCCTGAATATAACAGGTATAATGTGCATAGCGCACATAGGAAACTATGCTTGAGGGGACTGTGCAGTTTGCAAAAACATACAGTGCATGTGTTATTTGTATAAAAATACGGTACTAGTGAGGTGCAAAATAATACAGGGCCATTGTTTACTCTATATGGATCAATTTAAACGGGAAAAAAAAGGTGAAGGATAATGCTAAAAGATCAAACTAGCTGGACAACACTAAGTTTATTTCTAGGAGACATTTTTGTAACCTGACAGGAGAAAAGTCCTCACTAGAGCAAAATTAGCATAGAAACACTCTGAAGTGCCAGGTATTATAACCTAATATTAGGAATACAGTATCATGTCAAACAAGTATACATAATACTCTGATGTCAAAGAATTAGTTCATCAAATTTTTATTTTTAATTTAATTTTAGCTCTTCTGGTTTCTTTCACAGTTCACTTCCAAAGAAAACTAAGCTTCAATACACCGAAACCATTAGCACATTACCACAACGGCAACTCTATGTTATTGTTGCTGTTAAGTGCTATAGAGTCAGTTCCCATCATAGAGACCCAATACAGGCTTTCTGAGTAGCGGCTGCTGAGCTTGAACCATGACCTTGCGGTTCGAACTTACTTTGCAGTGCCAGCACATTAACCCACAGTGCCACACCAGGACTCCTATACAAGGTATATAGTGTTATTAGTCTAGGCCTTAAAAGTACGGATATCTAATATGCAAGTCAAACAACTTCATGTTGCTTAAGAACATTGGTCAACCTCATGTATAGAAAATGGCACTAAGAAGAAACTCCACGGTGTCTGCCATTCAGAACACTGACTTAAAATAATGAAGAAACCAAGAATTCCTAACTGATACTCTGCTCTTTAATGTAAGGGTGGCTCCATAAATCTAATACATTCCTCACACTATCTTAATAAAAAGGAAATTCCCAAATGGGTTCACTGATTTTAAGAATACTTGCTCAAGTCTGTGATGTGCAAAATGGTAGCCACATGTGACTTCTCTGAAATGCAATGTGGTTAGTTTGAAGTGAAATGTGTAAAATGCAAAGATGTAAACAGTTTTGTATTTTTAAAATGTGAAACACCTCAATAATTAATAGATTGTTAAAAATGATATTTTGGATTATGTAAAATATATAGGGAAGCTTCAAAAAAGTTCATGTAAAAAGAATTAAGATGATGGGAAAAGTTTTTTTAAAAAAGTAAAATAAAAAATGCCCACAAGCCTTTTGAAGCTCCATTATTAAAATTAACTTCAGCTGTTTCTTTTTAAATGACACTGTCACTTAAACTCTCTGTGTCTCAGTTTCCTAATCCTTCAAAAAAGAGTTAAAAAAAAAATCTGCCCTAACTATTCAAGACTATTATAAGGTTCAAATAATACAATTAGAAGATCTTTTATTTAAATGCTTTATCATTATAGATTCACTTACACAACAGACATAAAGGATTCTGGCAAATCTAGAAGCAAAATTATTTACATATATTTTTTAAATCTGAGCTGTGCTCTGAGTAACTATAGCAATTATCTCCAGTTATTACTGAAGGAATTAAGTAAGTGGCAAACACATATAGCACGCTGGGTTCTTTGTTTCTGACAGCCTTCTGCACCACATCAACCAAATCCAAGACCCCTAAACATACGTCCATGGTTGAGAGCAGAGGGTCTGAAGTCAGACTGCCTGGCTCTGAATACTGGCTTGCCCATTAACACTGTTACTTTGGGAAAGTTAAGTTTCCTTATCTTAAATTTCTTCATCTATAAAACGGGGAGATAAACACCTACTTCAGAGTTATTTGAGGTTAAAGGGACTTGAGTTATCTAAGGAGTTTAGAAAAATGCCTAGCATAAAGAAAGCACTCACAGAACCCAGCTGACTATCCTTGAGTCCGCATCTGGCTCATGCTTTTGCTTCATCTAGTCTCGCACACTTCAGCAATGCCTTGACTTTATACTCATCCCTAGTGACAAACAAAGTCTTAACACTGCCAGGTATCATAAACTAATATTAGGAATAAAGAGTTGTTGTTTGGTTAAGTGCCGACGAATTGGTTCCGACTCATGGTGATCCTGTATAGGGTTTCCGAGGAGCGGCTGGTGAATTTGAACCGCACGCACCTTGTGGTTCAAACTGATCTTGTGATTCAGTGCTTTATCCCACAGTGCCACATCAGGGCTCTGGAATAAAGAGTTGATGTAGTTCAAATCACTTTTTTTCTAGTAGCTAATCAGTGCTCACAGGGTTTTCTACGATATTTTAGTATACTGAACCTAGCACAGAACCAAGGTCTGATGAATTCAATGAATTTTAAAAAAGAAGGGGATGTAAACTATCACATAATTCACAATAAAACATTAAAAAAAAAAAAAGGAGGGGAGCAGGAAGACAAGCCAGCTGAGATGAGGGGCAGGACTGTCAGAAAACACCTACCTGCCCTCAGAGTACAAAGCTGCCGGCCTGGGCACACAACTGCCTAGGCCAGACATTTTACTAGATAGATTATTGATCATCTTTAGGAGTACGATGAGAAAAAACTAAACTTTCCAAAAAGGGGGAGTAAAATTGGAATTTTCTAGAATTTAAATTTCATTTAAACTTAAATTCAGGACACTTAACAAGGCATGGATGCTTTAGGATCAACACTGGCTTGCGAACCACAGGTTGGCAGTTCAAACCCACCAGATGCTCCTCAGAAACAGCATCAACAACAACAAATACAGCTTGGCGCTGTAGGATAACCACAATGTTGGCAGTTGAAACCCACCTGCTGCTCCTTGGAAATCCTATACAGGGTCTCTATGAGACAGAACTGACTGGACAGCACTTAACAACAACATCCCTCAAACCTTTAGAAATGTCTTCAACTCTAAACATAGTTAACAACAAAAAACCCATTAACACTGACTTTAAAATACTCTCAACACCAAAAGATAGCAATTTATATTGCTGCTTCCCCACTCCTCCGCCATAACAAGCTTTCTAGGAAGTATAATTACATGCTTAAAATAAAGGCTATACTAAAGTATCCCCTCTATAATTAACCTATTTCTCAACCTCCTTTTTCCTCCTCCCTATATTTCCCTCAAGATTCTCTCTAGACATTCTTTTAAAAGGAGAAGCCCATAGTTGTTGTGTGTCGTCGAGTCAGTTCCAGCCCATAGCGGCTGGTGAGCCTGAAGTGCCGCCCTTGCAGTTCAAACCGACTTTGCAGTCCAGTCCATACCCGGACTAGGCATTTAAAATGTCCTATGCCATGAACACAGAAAAATGTAGAGAGGTTAGTTCCATATGCACTCCTGGTGTGGCACTGTAGGATCAGCACTGGACTATAAGAATCACAAGGTCGGCAGTTCAAACTCACAGCTGACCCTGTATAGGTTTTCCAAGGAGCAACTAGTGCAAAGTCGATTTGAACTGCAAGGTCGGCAGTTCAAGCTCACCAGCTGCTCCTTGGAAACACTCTGCAGGGTTGCTGTGGGTTGGAACCAACTTTACAGCACTTAACCACAACAATAAATTATAAAAACATAATTTCTGAAATTATGTTCTGAAATAATGGTTAACAAAAAAGCAACATGTAAGATACTGTTCTGAATCAAAAGAATAAAGTTATAGTACAGGGTTCTGGAAAAGCTCCCAATTGAGTGAGTTAGAAGATTTTAATTCTACACCTTCTTCCACCACCTGGATGAAAATAAGGCTAGCCACTGAATGAATCCATTCTAATACGTTCTTTATAAGAAAAGTTACAGCAGATAATTTCTGACGTTTTTTCAGAAGTAAAACTATGTAGGCTGCATTAAACAGAATGATCATTTTAATGCAGTGAGTTTATGTTCTAACATACATGTAATCTGCCCTGCCTACCTGGCCCATACAGATGTCACTTGCCTGAGTACACCTGCTGGCTCCTACTGTCTACAAAAGACAAACTTGTCTTCAACTCCTTTTATTCATAGCTTTCTTATATCCCAGCTTGGGCAGGTGTTTTCATTTCTGTTTGTAATATTCTACTACAAAACAGCTCTTTGTTACTGGCCTACAGAAACACCACCTATCCTTACTTTGCCAATTACTTATATTTCAAAATCAGCTCTAAGATGGTTCTTTAGAATCTGGAGACCAGTGGTAGCCTAATCTATTACACCTGACCTTTACTGCTGATGCTAAGTGCTGTGGAATTGGCTCTGACTCAGAGCAACCCTGGATACAAGGCTTCTGAGGACTTGGCGACCTTGTGGTTCACAGTCCAGAGCAAATCCTACAGCACCAAACTAGGATTGCGTTGTGTTCCATGGCTATCACTATGTGTCTATGGGACATACTGGAATATCCTAGGAAGTCCTGGTATAGCACCAGGATAGGATAAGCACTGGACTGCTTAACCACAAGGTCGGCAGTTCAAACTCACCAGCTGCTCGGAACCCCTGTACAGGGTTACTTACCATGAGTCTGAATCAACTCAAGAGCCCTTAACGCCAGCAACATGGGTGCTAAAGTCCTGGCCAAAGAACAAACAGAAACCAAAAACTCCCTCTAGCTTTAACACTGATGATGGTTCCTGCAGAGCAAGGCTGGAAGAAGAGACAGGAACCAGGGGATGGGGTGGAAAATAACATAAAAACTGTCACTTGGTATTTGTTGTGAATCCATATGGCACACAAATCCTCATTCATGTGTTAAAGACAGACTTAAGCTGGGTACACTTACAGTGGCCACTTTACATTCTTAGAGATTTAGAGATTTAGTTAGATAATGAAGAACTTTAACAATTAGAGCCATTATTAGCATAACGCATTACAATTTACAAGTATTCTCACATTACATATTTAAAGATATCATTCCAGAGATGGCTCCCTTTGTTAATTTCCTTAGTAGGAAAATTTCAAAGAAACAGACTTCAGTAACTGTGTTTTGCCTTCGGCCTCCCCTCTAGTCCTTTCACATATGATTCACTGCTGTATTTTGAACTTCTTAGAAGCATGGCCTAATACAACATTCAGATGCTTGCCAACCTACTGATTCTATATAAAGTTTACTCAAGCATCTTCCTCAATTAAGGTACTAATTTTATAATGCTCTTGCTGGTAAGTCCGTCAAGTCGGTTCCCACTCAGAGAGATCCTGTATAGTTTCCAAAGCTTTCAATCTTTCTTTCGTGGAGCGACTGACAGGCTCAAACCGTGAACCTAAAGATTCACAGTCCAGTGCTCATTGTATGGAGCCATTGTGCTCCCCAGCTTTACATTGCTGTTGTTGTTGTTAAATGCTACTGAGTTGGCGCCAACTCGTAGTGACCTGGTATAGGGTTTCATGGAGTGGTGGTGGGTTTAAACTGCCAACCATGTGGTTAGCAGTCAGTCCAGTGCTTTTCCTACAACATCACACCAAGTCTCCAGAACACTCTTTAAAGTCCTTGAAATCTAGACACATTATGTGATAAATGCCTATAGCTTAGTTCATCATCAGTCTTTATAATTAATAATTTTTTTAACTTTATGAAATAATGGATATAGTTTTGTTTACCATTCTTATAATGTACTGGCATAAATAATGTTATAGACATATTTTAAATTATCCTAATATAAACTGTCCTGGTATGGCACTGCAGAATAATCACAAATTCAGCAGTTTAAACCTACCAGCCACTCCTTGGACGTAGTACGTAGGATTGCTATGAGTTAGAACCGACTCAATGGCCCTTAATGACAGCAATACAAACGGCAAAATTTTTAAATCGGTCTATGCACTATATAAAAAAGAAAACTAATTTGACAATTTCCTATTAACGTGTGTTTCTATTTTCTTTTTTATTGTATCCCTGTAATATTTTTTCCTGGTATGTGTTTTATGTATATGAAGTGCTTCAAAATGTTCATGGAAAAAAGGAATTAAAAGTTAATGGAATTTTTCCACAAACTATTTGAAGCCCCCTTCATATGTACTGCTATCTCATTTAAGCTTCCTTTTATAAAACATGGAAACTGAGTTTCAGAGAGGCTAAACAAAGTTTAATTCCTCATCATTTTATGTAAAAAAAAAAAAGCCAGGTTTCATATCCTTATCTATGTGACTACAAATTCCATGCAACTCCTTACTTATAAAAATAATGCATTATAAAATACCTAGATACAGCTAAATGAAAGATTAAGACCAACATAATGCACTTACCTTTGAAAAACTACTGGCAATATTAAATAACTATGCGTTAAAATGTATACACTTAGCAAGTTATTGTATATGTAAATTCAAAGACATTAAATGCTAAAATCAATCTTTATGAATGTAAAACATTAAATCAAAAACATGCAAGAGTAATTTTATTTTAATGTGTTTAAAGTGCTTACTATAAAATTAATTTATACATATACTACCTTCTTTTGAGCAGCTTCCTTCTTTTTCTTGTCGTCTTTTTTCTTTTTCTTTTCTTCCATCAACTGTTCTTCTTCTTGCACTAAATCCCTGAACCACACAGTTGCAATTAACTTTCCCAAAATGTATTAATAAAAATAATGTTGCATACAAGTATTTTTCATTCTTATTAAAAAGTAAAGACATGACAAATGGTGCTATTATTTTTACCTTTCAGTGAAATAAAATACAGCTTGTGATCTAGTGGGATAGCCTGTATGCATTACAAATTTACTTTTCTTTACAAAGCAGCAAGCAATGAAGCTTTTATCTTAATGTCATATCAAAGGAGACAAGCGAAAATGAGGAAACTTTACACTGGGAAACAAGCAATAAGCTCTAATGCGAGAATGTAAACAGAGTGCAAGCCCGAGTTACCAAGTTTCTGGTCCAATTATCAGTTAGCACCTAATGGCAATGCCTAGAAACCCCAATCACAATCCTCTGACATACTGTCTGCTGTCCTTGTTCTAAAGTGCTTTATAGTATTTTTAGAACAAGTTATTTATGAACAGGTAGCCTCTATTTCAGTATTACAATATTTCACATACTATAAACATTTTAAGTTGTTTCATCAATTATTGTGAAACAATCAATAATGCAATCATACTAAACATTTATCTCAATTTTTAAATCTCAAATGCTCAAAGTTGCCCACAGAATCTTGGTTCAGCATTTCAAAATAAAAGGTTAAGCATTTCAAAATAAAAATGTGTTCACTTCCTCCTTTCCATTGCCTCACAAAGAGTCAGGGAAAAAAAGGTAATAAATCTCTTTGGAGCTGATAAATAAACAAGAGCAAATGAAGCCGCAACCCAGAATAAACTCTAGAGAAGTCTGCAATGGATGTATGCACCATCATTTCTAGTGGAGCTCTAGAGAGGTTTCAAGGTCAAAGCAGGGAGAATAACAGGCATTGGAGGGAAGTTGCCTAATGACCAGAAAGGCCACAGCTGCTAAACCCCTCTGATCCAGTCCCCAATTTCAGTGCCTATAAGGTCATAGATAGTTGCTTTTGAATCCAGACTAACTCCAAGCACATGTACACTAAAGAAAACTAAGCTTTCCACAAAGGCTGGTAGATTTTAGTGTCCCCAATCACTGCCACTTCTCTCCAACGCACCCATACATCAAAGCCCGCCATCAGTACCCTAACAATACAGAGAACAGCATCAGAATCTAGTCTAGAACTTAACCCTTCACTCATAATACCAACAGACAAACAAGAAATACCAGATACTTGCAGAAACCCAACATACAAGGAGAGAGTATGTAGCTATGTCTAAGAAGGTTTTCCACAGGAGACATGAATTATTAAGCAGACAAGGAGAGGTGCAGGGACATGAACCTTTGGAGAACTGCCGATCACTTATCAAGGTTGGAATGGACATGACAGGAAAGATGTAACAGAAAATAAAAGACCTGTGGGTTACTGCATCAGACTGCAAAGCCATTTGAATTGCAAGGTTGGTGGTTCAAGTTCACCAGCTGCTCCTCAGAAACCCTATACACAGTCGCTATGGGTCGGAATCGACTCGACGGCACTTCACAACAACAACAGGCAAGCACATAAAGGACTGGAAGGGGTGCGATTACAAAACATAGATGTGGGCTTGCTGATGAGAGAGGCTGAGAGGAGATGCAGGTGAAGAGTGACAAAGACAATCAGTGATGTTATACATTGTTATTAACGTGCTGGAGTTGGTTCCAAAGCAAGTGACCACGTATCAGGTTTCTGAGGAGCAGCTGGTAGCTTTGAACTGTCGACTTGGGGTTAGCAGTCCAGTGGTTATCCTACCACCGCTGTACAGCCACACCAGAAGTCCAAGATGTTATGCATAACTGATGAAAATTTAACCTAACTTATGAGTACTAAAGCCAGTTAATAAAAGTTGAAAGAAGACTATGACTAGTGTTGCTAGATCCCCTTGTCATTTTGTTCTGTGTAGAACTCTCATGTAACGGAGTAACAACAGGTTCAGGCCCACTGTAACTATGCCTCACTCCCTTTCACATTCTGTGTTAAGGTGGTAATGACAGTGAGCAAGCTCAGCCATAAAACAATCCTGAGAAAGTTCAGGATACAAATAGCCACGTCGTAACGGAAACTTATGGAAACTTAGCACACGAAGACAATTTAGTCACACCATCATCATGGGACCTGTTCTGGGTGCCATGCTCCGTAAGACTTATAGAAATCAAAAGCAAAAGCTGATTATTACCTCAAACACTTAACCTTCCTCAGCCCGTTTCTTCATATTCACAGTGGGAATAAATGGTCATATGCAACTACTTCACTGGATTTTTCTAAGGACATACTGTGGTGTGCTTACTGTTAAGGACTGAATTGTGTCGTCGTCCCCCTTCCCCCCCCCAAAATGTGCCAACTTGGCTAGGCCATGATCCTCAGTACTATGTAATTATGCTCCACTTTGTCATGTGATTAACCTGCAAGTTGTATAAGGCTAAGTCAAAAAATACTGTTACTATAGTGATTAACTGTTATCAGGACTGATTGTGAGGGTTGGAAATGTAAAGGCAGATGTTTTGTAGCAAGGAGGGGAGTGATTAACTTTGCAGTCTAGGAGCCAAGGTTCCTGGGACCATCAATGGAGAAGAGCGGAGAGCAGGACCCTACCCAGAGAAGCAGGGACACCAGAGATGGAGGCACAGATGATGACGTGGAGAGATGGAGCAACTGGGGACTTTAGACCCAAAGAGGGAGAGAGGCTGTTTGCTGACTGGCGGCGGGGGGGAGGCTTGCAGGGTATACCCTTTGGTTGGTTGATGATACATAGAGGGGACTGTAACCATGGCAATGAAACAATATAGGATAGGATGAATGTAAAACGAATGTTCTCCCATGTAAACTAGCACATAATTCACAATAAAACATTAAAAAAAATAATAATAAAATACTGTTACTAGGATTCTACTTCATACCTGCATGAGTTTATTCCAAACAACATTTGTTAAGCATGTCTCTCCTATCTGTCAGTGAATGGTTACAGACAAGTCCTGTCAGTGATTCACTGGTCTTAGTCTTCTTGTTGTTGTTAAGTACCAGGGAGTTGGTTCCGGTTCACAGTGACAGGGCTTCCAAGGCTGCAAATCTTTACCAGAGCATAAAGCCTCCTCTTTCTCCTGCGGAACAGCTGTTAGTTTTGAACGGCCGACCTTGAGGTTAGCAGCCCAATTAATAAGCACTATGCTACCAGAGCTCCTTTTAGGTGCCTTCAAAAAAGTCCAATCAAAACATTGGCTTCTGAAAAGGTATGCCGAGCCAGTTACATGCAAGGCAGAAAGGTCTACTCAGAAGGTTATGGGAAGGTTACTGCTTTGGTAATCTCGATAGCTCTGGTAGCGTAGTGGTTACGAATCAGGCTGCGAATCGCAAGGTCAGCAGCTCGAAACTACCAGCTGCTCCACAGGAGAAAGATGAGGCGATCTGCTCCCGTAAAGATTAACAGCCTTGGAAACCCTTTGCAGGGTCGCTATGAGTCGGAACCGACTCCACGGCACATAACAACAACAACAATCTTGATAGATTTTCTTAAAGTACACAGGACAATCACAGGGACTTATTAAGAAGAAATTTTAAGAAAATGGGAAACTGCAGTCATGAGAAAACGGCCAGAAAGTTGCACTGAGAAATCTTTCCTATCACAACAATGTACCTGTTTATTCTCTGAGGACAGCAAAGGCTATGCTAAGAGAATTTCAGTTGGAAACCCCTGGCCTACCGAACCTCCAGCCATGTCCTTTGCTGCTTCAAATGTCTTTATGTTTCCAAGATTCAAGAAACCTTTGAAAGGGGCACAATTTGAGTTCTTCAAGGATGTAAAAACTCCCATTTTGACATGGTGTAAACTGAAGAGCACAAAATTTTTCAAGGCAAGGTTGGAAAGATGGCAACACCACCTTTAGAAGTATTCAGGCCTAACTGGAGGATACATCAAGAAACAATAACTTCACACTGATATTTTTGTTGATTAAAAGGGTTTGCATAATTTTATAGCAATACTTCATTACTTATCCTCCTACATCCTAACCTGTACTGGACTGCTAATCACAAGGTCAGCAGTTCAAACTCACCAGTCGCTACTCAGAAACACTATACAGGGTTGCTATAAATAGGAACCAACTCGAAGACACTTAACAACAACAACATGATGTTAATGGGCAAGATCAGAGGCAGCTAGCTAATGAGGCTGGCACAGTTTACTTTGGACTGTATTGCTGAATCTGTTTTGAGATATAAAAGAAATTAAGCAAGTAAGCAAAAATCAGAGGGACCTACTATTACCAAGAGTAAGAGCTAGGAACGAAACGCATCGTTTACCCAACAGGTCCCCATGCCAAGACTCTCTTACACCCAGGGGAAGACTGATGCCAAGACCCAGGGTGATCTCAAAGAAACCAGGCAACAAGCTAAAGAAAAAAGAAGTCTTCCCCTAGAGCTGGTGCCTCTGAAACTGTGGGAGACTAAATTTAAGTTTGCTAAAGCCATCCACTTGTTGTATTTGTTTAAGCAGCACTACCTAACCAAGACTTAGCACAGAGCAAGTAAGCACTCAAATGCCTAGACAATATACCTAATCCTTTCATCAATTTCAGTAGCACTGAAAAGACAGTTATTACGGGCACTTATGCAGGAATCCTGGTGTGGCGCTGTGGGTTAATGTACTGCACCGCAAGGTCAGTTTGAACCTCAAGGTTGGTGGTTCAAATCCATCAGTCTACTCCTTGGAAACCCTATACAGGGTTGCTATCAGTCAGAATCAACTTAATGGCACTCAACAACCACAGGTTATAAGCAAGTTCAGAAAAAAGACATGAGCATGAACTGTTATGGAGTCCTGGTGTGCCACGACAGGATAAGCACTGGACTGTAAGGTAGGTCTGGAATGCAAGGTCAGGTGGTTCAAACTCACCAGCTACTCCTCAGAAACCCTATACAGGGTCGCTATGAGTTGGAACCAACCCAAGGGCACCTCAACAACAATGATGAGTTGTTACAGTTGTGGAAGGCTTCATGCAACAAACTAATCCGGTCCCTGAAAGGAGGCGGGTGTTCTACAGACACAGAAGAGAAGTGGGCCCGCAGACAAGGAAACACATGCAGGTACACGCACAAGCAAAACACGGAGACTTGTTAGCATGGGAACTACAGGAAGGAGTATTACCTGGAATAGGAAAAAAGGAGGAAAAGTGTTGGGAAGAGCAGGCAATAAATTGGCTAAATAGGGTGGGATGATTACTGTATCAACCCAAATGAATGTGTATTGGACTGAACAAGATGACAGAAATAGAAAGGGAAAGCAAAGAATACAGCCAAGAGAACAACAGGCAGAAATAGGATTAAGTGGCAATATTAGTATGGATGACAGAAGACACTGGTGTTAATGACAATTCAAGACTTTAGAAATCAAAATTTCTGCTGTCAGAAACGAGCATAATGAACTCGAAGTCGGATGTTCCTGTTTTGCTTTCAGGAAAGAGAAAACAGGTGGGTGTGGTGAGCCAATCACTCAGCAACTTGGTACGCACCAGTTCGTTTTGACACAGGAGCCTTTGCACACTATAAGATGTAAAAATTACACTTCATGTCTTTTGCCAAAAATGTACACTTTGTTCCACTCCGGTCAGTCAACATTTCCCCTTGGAGAGCCCACCTTACTTTATTTCCTCCCAGACATCCTGCTTTCCCTTCTTCTACATAGTCACCTCCATTTGTAAAGTTTCCTTCTTGTCCTCTTGCCTACAGTACAGCATGACACAACAGGAAGGCTCTGAGAACCTTCAAAACTTTCACTGCACCAGATGGAAGAGATGGATGGACACCTAACTGCTGGAAAACAGTAGGTGAGACAGTGAAGACAGGGGTTTGGATTTTCTTCAAAAACTCTGGCAGTGAAATAAAGAGAGCAAGAGAAAATTAATGTTTTAAGGATTGTTTTACAAGTAAGTATAGCTAGTTCTTATCTGGAGGTGGAAACGGGGTTAACAAAGAAATAAAGGTATCAGAAAAGAGGATAGGAGGAGAAAACACAAAAGAGGTTACTTTAAAATTACAGGTAACTAAGTATCAAGATGTTGTTAAGTGTCATCAAGTCAGTTCCAACTTCAAGTGACCCTATTCAAACCCTGGTGGGTTTAAACCACCAACCTTGCAGTTAGCAGTCCAGTGTTTATCCAACAGCATACCAGGACTCCAAGTATCAATATGGAAGTTATAAGTTGATACTTCCAGTAAATGGAATACTATGCAGCTATTAAAAAGGAGTTTTGAGCATATGAGAAGTCCAAGGTGGTGCTAACAGTTAACACACTTGGCTGCTAACTGAAAGCTTGAAGATTTGAGTTCACTCAGAGGCACCTTGAAGGAAGACCTGGAAATCTACATGTGAAAAATCAGTCACTGAAAACTCCATGGAGGGAGAGGAAGTAGTTCTAATCCGACACACATGTTGTCATCCCAAGGAGTCAAAACTGACTCAACAACTGCAGGTCTCTGTCCTGATGTGAAAAGATCTGAAAGGTGTGTATTGGTAACTGGGAAAGTAACTGTGGTTCATTCTGCTACCATCTGTGCATACAGAGAGGAGGATGAGAATACGGGTTGTTCAAGGGGAGTGATGCTGTTGTTATTGACTTGATGGTATTTAACAACACACAACAGCAGGGGAGAATAGACACCTCCATATCCAGATGTATAAATGTTTTGTTGTTAAGGGCTGTTGAGTGATTCCGCATCATAGCGACCTTGTTTAGGGTTTCTGAGGAGCAGCTGGTGAATTTGAACCGCCAACTTTCTGATTCAAACTGACCTTTCGGTCCAGTGCTTATCTCCAGTACCACACCAGGATTCCATAAATATTATAGAGACACTTTATTGAATCTTAAGTAAGAGTAAAAATAAGACAAACATAGGCCACCTGGACGAGGGAAATAATCAATAGGATACCATGATAAAATCCAAAGTTCTATGTCCACGTGGTGACCTTAAACAGGGCAGAGAGAACAAAGGGCTCTCGTCCCCAAACTGACTGCAGCAGTGCGTCACAAGCCCACGTCTAAGTCCAGTAGACAGAAGCCAAGGAGAGGACTACTGCAAACAGCAGTTCACAGATGGCCTCTGAGGCTCTCAGGGTATGGTGTCGCAACCGGTAAAGCTCCAGCTAGAGTTTTTGTTCTTCCTGCACTAGCTGGAGGAAGCGGCCCCAAACCTAGTTTCAGCTATGCTCTGCTTCTCCCTCTGGCAGTTCTGCCGTCAGAGGTGCATGAGGCACTCAGGAAAAACTGGCATCTGGGCACTTAAGCTGAGGCCCCATATGAACCTAGCTCTGCCTGGCTACAGTCCTTTGCGGAGAAAAATGCCTTTGGATTCCATACTCTAAAGCAGTATCCGTATGTGCGCACACAAAATCTAATACTTATCTGTGGACAAGATTATGAGACGAAAAGGAGACAAGAGGTAGGGTGGCAGCAATGTTAAATATTTCTAAACAGTATTTACTAAGTGTCGTCAAGTCAGTTTCGACTCACACTGACCATACAGGGTTTCTGAGCCTGTAAATCTTTGCAGGAGCAAAAGTCTCATCTTTCTCCTGCAAAACGGCTGTGGGCTCAAACCTCTGACTTTGCAATTCATAATCAAGTGCTTACTGTGTAGTCACCAGGCTCCCAGAATTTAAACTATAATGCATTAAGAAAAAAGTTGTGCAGCGTGGCACAGCTGGTGATGATACAGAATTGGCACATCTTTTGAGTAAAAATGAAGAAAAAATAAATATCTAAAACAGGTACTTATCGCTTCCAAACGTCAAAGGCTAAAGCAGAAGGCTCACCACTCACCTGTCAGTTTGTTGTGCTGTGGTGGCGTGGATGTCGTTGTGATGCTAGGAGATATCCACTGGTAGTTCAAATATGAGCAGGGTCACCCGTGGGGACAGGTTTCAATGAGCTTCCAGACTAACAAGACTAGTAAGAAGGCAGAGGTAGTCCACCTCTTAAAAGTCAGTTAAAAAAAAAGTCCCTCACTGAAATCTTATGACTAACAGGGCACACTGTCTGATAGAAGGTCAGAAGGTAAGCCTTTAGGTTGGAAGGTACTCAAAATACAACTCCTCAAAATAGAGTCGACCTTAATGACGCGGATGGAGCAAAGCTTTTGAGACCTTCATTTGCTGATGGGTACAATTCAAAACGAGAAGAAACAGCTGCAAGCATCCACTAATAATCAGAACATGAAAGTACAAAATATGCAACCAGGAAAATTGGAAGTCATCCAAAATAAAACGAAATCATGTAAAAATCGATATCCTAGGCATTAGTGTTGTTAAGTACAGTTGTGTGGGTTCTGACTCACAGCTATCCTGTACAGGGGTCTGAGGAGTGGCTGATGTGTGTGAACCACGGACCCTGTGATTATCAGTCTAGTGCTTATACTGCAGAACCACATCAGGGACTTGTAGCGGCCATTTTGAATCTGACAATCATCCAAACAAAAACATTTTAAGATCTATCCTGAAGTGGAACGCAGTCAGCAAGTGGCTAATATCCATATGCCTACAAGGAAGACCAACTAACACAATGACTATTATTCAAATTTATGCACCAACTACTGAAACCAAAGTTGAAGAAATTGAAGATTTCTACCACTTCTGCAGTTTAAAATTGATTGAATATGCAATCAAGATGCATTGATAATTACTGGTGATTGGAATGTGCAAGTTGGAAATAAAAAAGAAGGATCAATAATTAGAAAATATGGCCTAGGTGAAAGAAATGATGCTGGAGATTACATAACATAATTTCACAAGAACGACTTATTCACTGCAAATATCTTTTCTCAACAACATAAATGGTGATTCGATGGCACTTCACAACAATATATACATATGGAATACAAAGGAATCAAACCAGCTACATCTGTGAAAAGACAATGGAAAAGGTCATTATCACCAATATCACCTATCAAAGCAAGGCAGAAAAGACCATCAATTGCTCACATGCAAGTTCTAATTGAAGGTGAAGCAAATTGAAATAAGTCCACAAGGGCCAAAATACGACCTTGAATATTTCCCACCTGGATTTAGAGACCATCTCAAGAACTGATTTAATGCAAAGGCCAGAAGAGTTGTGGGGTGACATCAAAAGCATCATTCATGAAAAAAGCAAAAGGTCATGAAAAAGACAGGAAAGAAAGAAAAGGCCAAAATGGATGTCAAAAGAGTCTCTGAAATTTGCTCTTAAACACAGAGTAGCTAAAATGGAAGAAAAAATGAAGTAAAAGAGCCAAATAGAAAATCTGAATGGGCAGCTAGAAAACACAAAACATTAAAATGAAATGTCCAAAGATTTGGAGCTAGAAACCAAAATGGAAGAACATGCCCAGCACTTCTCAACCTGAAAGACATGAAGAAAAAATTCAAACCTTGAATTGTAATATGGAAAGATTCTATGAGCAATCAACGGTTGCTTGAAGCAAAAAGCATCAAGAAGAAAGGAATCCACAGATGCATGCTTCCAACAACAACAATCAGTCAATGCCAACCATTTCAGGAAGCAGCATACGATCAAACGCTGATGATACTGAAAGAAGACGTCCAAGCAACACTGAAAGCAGTGATGTCCAGGAAGTGATGGTATTTCAACAAATGGATGCAATATTGCAAGCACTTACTACGCCAAAAGTTTGGAAGACAGCTCCAGCAACTGAACGATGCCCCTATCTGTGCCCATTCCAAAGAAAGGTGATTGATGTTGTCAAATCACCACAATCTCCACATCTATGGAAGCAGAAGTAAAGAAATCAAAGGACATACGGCATTGGGCAAAGATGTCACTTTGAGAACTAAGGTGAGAAGGACCCAAGCACGGAATTTTCAATTGCTTCACAAGCACATAAAAGCTGCACAATAGATGAGGAAGACTGGAAAACAACTGATGCCTTTGAAGTATGAAGTATGGTGTTGGCAAAAAATACTGCCTAGATCATGTACTGCCAGAAGAATGATCTATCTTGGAGAAGTACAGACAGAATGCTTCGTAGAAGCAAAAATGTCAAGACTTCAACTCATGTACTTTGGACGTTATCAGGAGGGACCAGTCCCTAGAAAAGAAAACCATCCTTGTTAAAGTAGAGGGTCAATGAAAAAGAGGAAGACCCTCAACAAGATAGCTCGACACAGTGGCTGCAACAATGGGCCCTAACACAGCAATAATTGTGAGGAGGACGCAGGACTGGGCATGTCTGATCTGTTGTACACAGGGCTACTACGAGCAGGAGCCGGCACAAAGTTGAAGTGGATTCCCAGTGCCCAATAATTTGAGCAATAAGCAAATGATAGTAAAGGTTATAATCCACTGAATAAAACAAAAATCTATGAGCCCATCTGATATTACCATATGCATGCATGCATGAATGGAATGAATGAATGGAGAGAAGAACAGATCTTAAGGCCGAATTTCAACTCATGAAGGAAGAATGATGGAATCATTCAGTAAGATTGTAACGAGAAAATAGATATCCCACCAGAAAGGCAGAAGCGCTCTCTACTTTACATAATTCTCTGAAATGTTATCCATTTGAACCCCTCAACAAAGCTCAAAAAAGGAACTGGTATTGTTCCCATTTGACACTCAAAGGCACTGAGGCTCAGAAAGTTTAAGTAACTTGTCAGACAGTACAAGGAGTTAGTCAGACAGTACACTGCGGGTTAATGCACTGGACAACAACATGGTGATGCTAACCCCAAATCCAGGTTTTCTACATCTACTACTACTACTTACAAATCGGGCTGCTAATCTCACAGTCAGTAGTTCAAAACTACCAGCTATTCCGCAGGAGAAAGATGAGGCCTTTTTGCTCCTGTAAAAATGTACAGCCTCGGAAGCCCTATGCAGGGTTGCCACGAGTCCGAACCGAGTCCGAACCGACTCCACACACATAACAAAAACTACTCCTCCTCCTCCTATTATTACCGAATCCTGGGGTGGCGCTATGGGTTAATGAGCCACACTGCAAAGTTGTTTGAACTGCAAGATTGGCAGTTCAAGCTCACCAGCTGCTCCTTGGAAACCCTATACAAGGTGGCTATGGGTCAGAATCAACTCAACAGCACTTACCAACAACAACTATTACTACAACCACCACTACCACAACTCAAATCCACTACCACCCACCACATGTAGATTCTAACTCACAGAGTAGTACTGCTTCATGAAGTAACTACGCAAGACTGTAAATATTTACAGAAGCAGATTGCCTCATCTTTCTCCTGCTGAGTAGCAGGTGGGTTCAAACCACTGACCTTTTGGTTAACAGTCGAGTGTGTTAGCCACTGTGCCTCTAGGACTTCTCCTCCGTCACCATATAAAACCTATTCTTTTAAGGCTTTGCTTAATTTTATTTCTTTCATGATTTTTCCTGGCCACACAAACCTCATCCTTGACCTCTAAAAACAACAATGCCAATTTCCTAACTATTACATGTTAATATTAATCTTGCTGCTCTGGAAACAATCAGTTCTATTTGTTTTGTATTCCACACTCGTTAAATGTCACTTTCTTCCTTGCCCTTGTTGTTGTTTAGTGCTGTGGAGTTGGTTCCAACTAATAGCAACCCTGTATAGGCTTTCCAAGGAGTGGTTGGGGAGTTTGACCTCCGACCTTATGGTTCAAACTGACCTTGCGGTCCGGTCCAGTGCTTTATCCCACAGTGCCACAATAACTCCATTACCACCACTGAAAATGAACTCTCTTCACTCTTACTCCACAATCTGGTGGGAGGGGTGGGGGTTGTCAATGAATTAAGAATATAGAATTAAAAGACAATGGAATTTTTCCAGGAACTTTTTTTGAAGCACTTCTTATTAACAAAATAAAGAACAAAAATTACATGATGATCTCAATAGACTTAAGAAAAAGCATATAATGAAACCCAACACCCTTTTATAACGATAACAATAAACAAACAAAATCAAGAAACTTTGGGGGAAAAGGCCATCTATGAAAAACCCAGGAGTCCTGGTATGGTGCTGTAGGATCAGTCCTGGTATGGTGCTGTAGACTGTTAACTACAAAGTCATCAGTTCAAATCCACCAGTCACTCCTTGGAAAATCTACACAAGGTCGCTATGAGTCAGAACCAACTCGATGGCACTTATTAACAACAAAGCTACAGTTACCAAGACAGTGTGCAACTAGCAATAAATAAGCATGTTGATCAATGGAATAAAACTGAAAGTCCAAAGATAATCTCTGGATTTTGTCAGAGTGACAAGATGGAAGTTTTTTCAACAAGCGATGCTGGAACAACTGGATATTGACTTGCAAAAGAACAAAACTAAATGTCTACCTGACACTATAAACCAAAATTAACTCAAAATGGGTCATAGAGCTAAAGCTGTAAGACTAAATCTTTGTGACTTTCGATTTGGTACCAACAGTGCAAACAAAATAAAAAATAGAGAACTGAACTTACCAAAATAAAAATTTGTGTATTTTAAGGGATATACCATCAAAAAGTGAAACAAAAACATACACAGAATGGGAGAAAATATTTACAAATCACGTATTTGATGAGAAACTTGTAATACAGAATAAAGAACTCTTAAAACACAGAAATACAAATGATAGTAAGAATAACATAATTTAAAATAAGCCAATGACTTAAACAGACATTTCCCAAAAGAAGATATGAAAATGGCCAGTCCGCACATGAAACAATATTAAAACCAGTCATCAGGACAATACAATTCAAAACCACAATGATACCACTTCAAGACTTCTAAACTAAAACAGACAAACCCACAGCCAAGCAGTTCATTCTGGCTCACAACAACCCTGTGGGTTTTAAGGAAGAACTACTGATAGGGTTTTGGTGTGGCACTGCAGGATAAGCACTGGACTGCTAACCACAAGGCTGGCAGTTCAAGCTCACCAGCTGCTGCTCAGAAACCCTATACAGGGTTGCTATGAGTCAAAGCCCACTTGATGGCACTGAACCAGCCGATCTTTATGAAAGCAGATGCCAAGGCACAGCTGGCAGGTTTCAAGCACCAACCTTTAGATTGACAGCTGATCACCAAGTGGCCTGATGAGACCCACTAGGTAAAGGATCATTTTTTGTTTGTTTTAAACAAAGACACGTACAAGACACGAACAAGAGCCCCTGGAGTGTGTAGGATAAACAGTGTAATATACACGGCCAGTTAGGGCTTCACACCTACCAGCCAGTCCTTGGAAACCCTCTACAGGGTCGCTATGGATCAGAACCAACTCGATGACACTAACAACAACAAAAGGAGTCCCTGGGTGGTGTAAATTACTGACCAAAAGGTTGTGGGTTCAAATCTACTCAGAGGCACCTCAGAAGCCAGGCCTGTTAATCTGCTTCCGAAAGGTCTTAAAAACTTACGGAACCATTCTATTCTGCACAGAAGGGGTCACAATGAGTCAGAATCGACTTACTGACAACAAATGAGGCTATGAGGAAGCTGGAACACTGGTATACTGCTAATGGGAACACAAATGGGGCCGCCACTTTGAAACACAGGCTGGCAATTTCTCAAGAAATTAAACATACAGTTGTCATATGACCTAGCAATTCTACTACTAGGCAAATACTCAAAAATATGTCCCTGAAACACTGGCACCTTAAGGTTCTTAACAGCTAATGCCCACACTGGAAGCAACCCAAACGTTCATCAACCAATGACTGGATAAACAAAATATGGTACAGCCATTCCATGGGATCGTTTTCTGCCATCAAAAGGAATGAAGTACTAGTAAATGCTACAATATTGATGAATCTTGAAAACATGTTAAGTGGAAGACATTAGATTTAAAAGGCCACATATTATATGATTCCATTTATACAAAACGTTCAGGGGCTAGAAAGAGGGGTAAATGGGGACTCACTGCTAATGGGTACCAGGTTTCTTTTTGGGCTGGTGAAATAAATGTTCTGAAATTAAGACAGTGGTGATAGCTATCCAACTTTGTAAATATACTAAACACCACAGAATAGTATACTTTTAAAAGGTGAATGTTATACTAAGTAAACTATACTTCAACTGCCATTTTAAAAAATTAAGGGAGAAAATGAAGGGAACATTCACAGAAAAAGAAGGATGAGTCTGAGGTCATGAGGTGGACAGAAGAGGTTAAAGTGAAACCAATGAGTTGAGCTCAGAAAAGGGGTTTGGGCTTTAATCCCAAAGTCATCTGGGAGCCAACAAAGGCATAAAAGAAATGAGTGACGGGCTCAGAACTGTGGCTTGAGGACAATTCACAGTATAGAGAGTAAGCATGTTAAGTCTCTTTCTAAGTTTACATAGTAAGCATCTCACATGTCTCTCCTTGCCTACAAAAAACAAAGCCCATTGCCTTCAATCAAGCACTTTACCCACTATGCCACCAAGGCTCCTTTCTCATTGCCTGCTTTTGTTACGTACCGTCAAGTCAGCTCTAACTCATAATGAACCTGGACAGGGTGTCAGAAGAGCAGCTGGTAGCAAGCCAGTGCTTATCTTACAGCACCACACCTGAACTCTTACTGCCTGTTTGTTATGTGCCGTCGAGCTGGTTCCGATCCACAGCAACCCTGTATAGCGTTTCTGAGGTATGGCTGGTGAGCTTGAACTGCTGACTTTGCAGTCCAGCACATTAACCCACAGAGCCACACCAAGACTCCTCTCACTGCCTAGGGATTCTTAAATAGAGTAATATGTAAAACAAATTTCTCAGACATTCTGTATATATATATATATACATATATATATATATATATATATAGTCAATAACCAAAGAGTGAAGTAATGCTTAAAATACATTTTAAATCGATTTCTTAATGTAGCACCATCCAGCACCATTTCCTCTTGAATACGTGTGTATGTGTGTTGGGGAACACTTAAAAGAACAAAGAATGGACTGAAGTCAACAAAACATGTCATAACTATAAAATAATCTTCAATACCACTGAAGCAAGCTGCGCCAAAAAAAAAAAAAAAATGCCAGGACAGCAAAACAAGTTGGCTCAATCTGGTTTGTTATTATACAAAATCAAATCAATCACTATTTACAGAAAATACCTTGTAAAGTTCAAAGTATAAAATTCCTCAACCAGGTTTCAATCTGTTGTGGACATTCCACTTGGAACAGGAAGTCAGCTGAGTCATCAACCCACAATACGCTACTGCTAAAAATTCAAAATGTTTTCCCCTACTTACAGGAGTAGAATATGCTAGGATTTCTGCTCCACAGTCAACCCACAGAGCCATACATACACACACAGTATGCGCAGATCATTTAAAAAGTAAGATCATTTTAAATAGGAAGTTTAAACTCTATTTATATTCTTGTTTGTGTGTTTCTTTTGGTAGGAACATTGTTGGTAAACTGTGCCTTAGTCATATGTTCAAACTGAGAATCCAGTGCCAAAGATTTGATTCCAACTAATAGCGACTGTACAGGGCAGAGCAGAATTGCCCCATAGGGTTTCCAAGGCTGCAAATCATTATGAAAACTGAGTGCTACATTTTTCGTCCACAGAGCAGCTGGTGGGCTCGAACCACTGACATTTTGGTTAGCAGCCAAACACTTAGGACTCCCAAGCTACAGTCAAATAATACCTATCTCATTAATGAATCTCAAAAGTTTCCTTTAATGACATTATTCAACTACTCTGAAATTCTCTATTACCGTAATATTTAACCTGTAGGGAGGTGTGACCCTTTCAAACCTGACAGATGCTAAGAACCATCCCCGTTTTTGTTGTTTTAATTGAAATTAATTTTAAAACTACAAGAAGAAAAAGCACGCACACGTAATTTCCCAAACCACTGTTAATCCCTCAGGAGAACCAAAAGAAGAAGAGCCCCTTCTGTTCTGGTGGCACACCGCCAAACCCTATTTCAACTAGACATTCTTTTTAAGACTGTACGAGATTAGCCTCAACGCTTCCTTTTCCTATCAGGGTTAACGACCCATCATTAACCAAGTTGAATGCAATCAACTTTCCCGTGGACTAATTCCTAAGGGAGTTACTTTCAGAATGCTGTTGGTGTTGTTCTATCAAGTCTATTTTTACTCCTAGCAGGCCCGGGTGACAGACAGAAGGCCCCACAGGGGTTTCCAAGCTGTACTCTTTATGGGAGTACTGTCAGAGCTTTCTCCCAAGGAGCCTCTGAGTGGGTTCGAACCACCAATTTTTCAGTTAACAACCAAGTGCTTAACTACTGCACCACTAGGGGTTCTTATTTTCAAGACCCTTCATAAAAGTGGCAATTACTACAAATGATTAATACAAACAGGAAAACCTATCATTACTGTAACCTCAAATTGTTTTAATTATCCTAATTCAGAAAACTAAAAAACAAACAAACAAAACCTAAACCCACTGCCATAGAGCTGATTCAAACTCACAGCAAATCAATGTCGGGTTTCCAAGACTGTGATCTAATCACTGAGCCTGCCATTAGCAGTCGTACACAGCACCACCATGGCTCCTTGAGTCAGGGTAACAGGCTCTCAGTAAGTAGATTCTGGTCCCTGGCAACCCAATGGGAACCAGGGTAGAAGTGAGTGCTACACTGCGATTCCAGTGGCTGATTTTTCAAAAATAGACCTCCAAGTCTTTTCATTTTGTTCATGTGCTTAAAAATAGCAAAGTCTGATGTGATGCACTAAGAAAAATTTACCTTCACCTATGGGATTCTTCTGCCAAAAAGGTTTCATCTGAATTTAATTATATGAAAACAATCAGACATACCCAAACTGAAGCCTGCAAAGCACTAACTAGCCTGGACTATTTCAAAATATCAATGTCATAAAAGGGGCAGAAAAAGTAGGATATGGTTTCTGATGTAAAGAGCCTAAAGAAACAATGCAACTCAATGCAACCCTCGAGTTAGGGAAAAGAACAAACACATTGATAAGTGCGTTGGGACAAGTGGGGAAATATGACTATGGACTGAAGTCTACCTATGGGAGTAGTGGTGGCTGTGTGTCATCAAGTCGGTGCCAACTCAGTGGCCCTGTATGGATTTCCAAGGCTGTAAATCTTTGCAGGAGCAGAAAGCCTCATCTTTCTCCTTGCAGTGAGCAGCCCAACATGTAAGCCACTTCTCCACCAGAGCTCCTGAGTGGTAATCTAATTGTTATGCAGAATATTCTTGGGAGACACAAGTTGTCTTAGACGTGAAGTATCATGATAAAATAAATATGGCAAAATGTCAATAATTGCTAAATCTGGGTAAACAGAAACAGGTGTTCATGGAATTATTATTGCCTTCCGGAAGGTTAGACATCTAAAACACACACAAATTTTAAATAAGAGGAGTTTTTCCTGATTTTAAATGAAAGACTTATTACCACAGCAGAACATTACATATAACACCTATTTCGTTTAGTCTTTCCCATCGTGGGCGTTATTTTTAAGGTTGTAATAAAATATGACTGGAAAGGACTTCAGGTCTTTTCATTTTATACTTGTAGATATATTTCAGATGCCAAAATTCGTAACTGGTTATAGAATGTTACTTTATGATTTTTTTTTTTTTAAATTACCACAGGTTGTTACACAATTTTAAATTATGCTTATAATCTGTGATTTATGTAGCCTACTAACTGATTTACTACTTAGTCACCAAATTAAACTAGAAAAAAACTTACCAATATGAAATTGATGGCCTACAAACCACAGCAGAGGAAAAGGCTTAATATCAAATGATGATTTTTTCCAAGTCAAAGTTGATGAATTTCAAGAGCAGGGCCACGTTAGCTAGGGAGACCAAATGCCCTGGTTTACTCCAGTTGTTCCACTCTTTTCTGATTTATGAACATTTTTCCCAGGAAAAAAGTACTTCAGACAAAAGTCCTAGTTTAGATGCTACAGAATATGGTATTGTAGCACCTATAACAATTTTTTGTTCATGATGGCATTCAGTAGTTGATTTAGGGTGAAAAGGAATCCATACAGCATGAAGCATGTAACTTCTACTTTACACACTCTACCCTACATTATCAGAGTCCTGGGATGGCATTGTGCAATAAGCACTGGACCACAAGGTTGGTTTGAACCACAACGTCGGAGGTTCAAACTCACCAGCTGCTCCTTGGAAACTCTATAAAGGGGCGCTAAGGGTCAGAACAGAGTGGACAGCACTATCAACAACCCTACATTATAGCAAACTCATGACTAAGATGAGATGAGTGCTGTCGAGTCGATTCCAACCCACAGCCACCCTGTACTGGGTTTCTGAGGGTGTAAATCTTTACGGGAGCAGAAAACCTCATCTTTCTCCCACAGATAGCTGGTAGTTTCAAACTGCTGACCTGAAGGTTTGCAGCCCGATTCATAACCACTACACTACCAGAGTTCCTTTGGGATACATATATATACATAAAAACATATACATAGGCGTCCTGGTGTGGCACCGCAGGATGAAGCACTAGACTGCAAAGTCAGCTTGAACTGCAAGGCTGGCAGTTCAAACCTAGCAGCCACTCACTGGAAACCCTATACAATGTTGCTATGAGTCGAAATTCACTTTAGACTCTTCAGCCCTTAACAACAATATATACATATATATATATGTATATATATATATATATATATATATATACAT
>NW_006408620.1:527039-563505 GCF_000296735.1 Chrysochloris asiatica
TTTTGTTATATTTATTAGTATGTTATTGTTGTTAAGGGCTGTGGAGTCAGTTCCAACTCATTGCAATCCTGTATAGGATTTCCGAGGCTGTAAATCTTTACAGGAACAGAAAGCCACATCTCACATCTGTCTCCCACGGAGAAGCTGGGGGGCTTGAACCACCAACCAAGTCCAGTGCTTATCCTGCAGAGTCACCATGCTTCCTAATATATCTAGAGACCATTGTTCCTACTTTTTCAGCAATGAGAAAGCAAAATTGATTTATTTTCTATTGTGTAATATAAAATACCACATAATGCAAAGAACACTAGAGTTAGAGTCAATGAACGGGCTTTATATGAATACCAGCTCTGCCACTTTTTAAGAGAATACAGCCTTGAGCAAGTTACTTGATCTGTCTCAACCACAACTTTCATCTGTAAAATCAAAGATCCAGAACACCTGGTTGGTCTCTATCCAAGGTCATGTCCTGTTCTAAATACTCAATGATTCTGGCTATGGGCTCCAAATTTTTAAAAAATTAGCCAAATGAGTTCTACGAGTAGAGATTTTCGACAACTGGAAAATAAAACTACTTTCTCTCCACAAATACACTACTTCTGTTCTACCTCTATTCTGTTTAGAGACTGAGTCAATTTCTGATTCAGCCAAAATGGAGACGGGGGAGTGTTTAGACTCCTGTCACAAGGAATCAGCTGTCCCATCTGAGGGATTCCACTGCCTCAGGGTCTCACACTCAAGTCTTGTCTACCACCACTTCATGTCCTCACCACAACTAGATCTAGTTGATCTCCCATAAAAGTACCTGATATCACAAACACACACACACAAAATATCTGATCACAAAGCCTGGCCTAGATTTTTCTGATCATATCACTACCCTGGCCAGAGCATGCAAATAGCTTCCCACAATCTTTGTTTATAAAATATAAACTCCTCAATCTGAGATTCAAAAACCTAAAAATCTGGCCCCAACCAGTCTGCTACAAATGACATGTATTTCAGCTTAACTAACCACCACTATTTAAAAAAATAAATAAATAAAAAATATATTTCTGCTCTATTGTTACACTACCTTTTTTGTGTCTGTGTCGATCTTCCGATCTAGACATGATAGCTCCCTCTTATGAATATCCATGATATTCACATACTGTGGATTACCAATGAGCAATAGCGAACAAAGTTTACCTAGAACAATAAATTAATCGCTTCTGCCAAACTTCTTTAACAGGTAGTGGCTACCTGGCACACTGCCTTCAGAATATGTAACTCCGCAGAGAAAAAGAATGGTAGTACACAACACATCTTTGACATTCAGAGACCAGAGCTTCCTAACAGAGGATCCACACAATGGAATTTGGGCTTCCATGGTATTAAAGCATATTGAAATCAGCTTAACAGTTAAAGGTTTGAAGGTTTTACATTTTAAAAAAATCCAATGAGAAGTTATCTTCTGAAAATATAAAGATCTAAAATATTAGTTCTTAAATGGGGACAATTTCACCACCAGGAAACATTTATTAATATCTAGAAACATTTCTAATGGTTGCATCTAGGAGGAGAGGATGCTACTGGTAGATGCTGATCAACATTCTATGCATAAAGCAGTTCTCACAATTCCATATTATCCAGTTCAAAATGGTTAACAGTGCCCAAGATGGAAAACACTGATCTGAAAGTATTACATGCATATGTGTGTTCTGTCGTTTCAAATAGATTTTCACATTTTTCAAGGTAACAACCACATCTTTATTTAATGAGACAATCTAACTGAAAGCTAGATGTTGTTATTATTGTTAATTGCCATCGAGTCAATTCCGAACTATAGAGACCCTGTATAGGGTTTCCAAGGGGCAACTGGTGAGCTTGAACCACCGACCTTGCAGTTCAAACGACTTTGCAGTCTGACGCATTAACCCACAGCGCCACACCAGGACTCCGAAGGCTAGATAACACCTCCAAATTCTAGTGGTGTGGCCTCCTATAAGTTACTTAACTTTATCCTATAAATTACTTGTGTCTCATATTCTGCATCTGTAAATAAGGATGGCGGACGATTAAGTATTGGGACTGCTAACACAAGGCTCGTAGTTCAAACCACCAGTCATTCCGTGGGAGAAAAGATAAAGGTGTCTGCTCCCATGAAGATTTACAGTCTGGAAAACCCTCCAGGAGCAGTTCCACTATGTCCTATAGGTTGGAATCAACTAGATAGCAGTGGGGTTTTCTCAAAGTGTTACAAAGATCAGATAAGCTAAAGCCTGTAAAATCTTTGGGAAAGCATGCCTGGCAGGCAGTAAGCACTCAATTAAGTTTAGCTACTTTGCATTCTTCCCCTCTCCAGGGCCTAACCAGCATAGTTGGAACATAGAAGATGCTCAATAAATGCTAAATGAATTCACAAGAACACTTGGACTTTTGATTAAAGGCATATAAACCCCATTGCTATGAAGTCGATTCCAACTCTGTGAATCCAATGCCGCTGAGTAAGTTCTGAGTCATCGTGACCCCAATCAGGGTTTCTGTGGAGTGCCTGAACCGCCGACCTTGTGGTCCCAGGGCTTATGCTACAGCACCACACCAGGACTCCACAGTGAATCCATCTATAGGACAGAGTCAAAGTGCCCCAATAGGGTTTCCAAGGCTGTAAATCTTTATGGAAGCCGTTGCCAGATCCTTCCCCCAGAGAGGTTGGTGGGTCAGAACTCCACCACCAGGGCTCCTTAAAGACATGTGCTTTCCTTATTTGGAAAAAAGGAAATAAAGAACTAGGGACTAAGTGGAAAGGAAGCACTTGTCCACTTAATTACACCTCTTTTCTCTGAACACTTTGAATCTTTAGGAAATGTTCACCTCTGAGCCCTTAGTATATGCACTGCCTTGTAAATTCATAGATATTTACTTTCCCCTTTTATAGGTGTCTTCTAACTAGCTAAGGAGTCTCAAAAGCAGGAATGAGATTGCATCTTATTTTGACCTCTACACTACCTGTGGAGTCCTGGTATGATGCCGTAGGATAGGCACAGGACTGCTAACTGTAAGATCGGCAATTCAAGCCCACCAGCAGCTCGCCTATAAAAGGTCAGCATGAGTTCGAACTGACTGGACAGCACTTACCATCATCGCCTACGTGTATTAATTACAGCTATTTATGTACTCACTGGAGTCCTGGTGTGGTGCTATATTGCTACTCACTGGATTGCTAACCACAAGGTTGGTGGTTCAAAGCCGTAAGTTGCTCCCTGGAAACCCTGTAATGGTTTGCTATGAGTCAGAAGTGACTCAATAGCACTTACCAACTGTACTTATTATAGCCTAGATTGGACAAGCTCTCTGTGGCCAGAGACAGAGCTCAAAGTATTTTTATATAAACTCAAGGGGCCTAACTGACCTTAGTCACTGGCTGGCCCAAAGCTCTCATTTGATAGCTTAGGCACAGAGAGACTAAGTAACTTGACAAACATCAAGGTCACACTGTAAGTGGTAAAGGTGGGATTCAAACTATGATGCAAAGCGGAGACACAAACTCCAAGTTCTACTCAACTGTTTTAAGCAGATGAAAATATCTGCAGTAAAGAATTTTCAGTCAAGTCTTAGAAAGCCTCCACAGGGATTATACTGATATAATTATCCGACAATGCAAAATAACAAAAAAGAGAGAGAGAGAAATAGACACAAACCCCAAACCCCTTTCTGCTACTAAAATTATAAAAGAATTCAACTTGCTTTACTAAATTTAATGGTTCCACACTTTAACAGTTCTTTAATAGCTTTTGACAACAAAACTTATTTAAATGTCCAGTTATTGAATCAGTGATGTGAGGCTTAATTTCTTTTTTAAATTCACAATTGTTTCTGAGTTGCCAGAGAAGCTCTTTTATCAAACCAATGATAGCTATCCTTCTCCAACATTAAAGATGGTTTAATGATCACCTGAAAAGATTAATATCTATAAAATTTCAAAAGACAAGTAATTGGGCATGATTCCATATGGGAAGTATATTCAGATGATCTAAATTGTGTTAATAACCTCAAAATAAACAATCATGAAGACCCGAGACAAGAGAAATGCTATTTTAGTCTGTCCAAATGAAAAAAACCGGTTCAGGGATTTAGTTAACCCAGAAAAGGTAAGACTAAGAAGTGCCCCGATTTGTAAGCAACTACAGCTCAGTTAAGTAAAAACATTTAAAGGCTTTGCTTCAAAAAAAGAAAAAAAAACCACTCCTTATACAGTGATGGCTTAAGTTACCAGTGCAAAAGCACAACGGTCCACTATGAACGATCATCACTGATTGGGAGCGGGATTTTAATTATTTTATCAACTGATAAAAAGAACACACCGAACACAGACTCCAATGTAGTTGCAAAGGAAAACAAAACGCAGTTTATGCTTGGTAAAGTTCAAGGGCAAAAACTGTTCCCAGTGCAATCGAACATGCCTGACTACAATGTGTAGAAAAAAAGGCGAGCACATAGTATCTTTTTATAAAGGCTACAATTTGAGCTACAAAGTAATAGCGGGGAAGCCAAAACAGTTTGACAGCCCGCCATAAAGGCCGCCTCAGTCATGAGTCACACAATGCCTGCAACCATTTACAATAGTAATTAATGCACAAGTCCCCTAATTAAATTCTAAAAGAGTGAGAATGCTCTAACTAAGTTTACAAGAATTGCTTTTCACTCTCCCCCCTCCCTTAAGAAAAGAACACACGCGTAATTACGCATCCCCGGCAAAGCCTCGCACCGTATTCCCTACGGCCGCTTCTCCTGTGTGTCTGTTTCCTGCGTGCAAAAGGAGAGTCAAAATGACACGGGGAACTTCTACAGCCAGAAAGGGCGAGCCAGAGTGAAAATACACGATTACTGGAACGGGAGACGCAAGGCTCGCCCATCTTACCTGCTTAGATTTCTTTCTACGTCTTTGGTAGCTTTAGCTTCCAATTCTCTGAAACAGAAAAGAAAACGAGATGCGCGTGAAAACCGAGCTGCTGCGGCGGTAGCCGCTCGCTCCGGGGCCGAGTGGGGGAGGGGAGAGGAGCGGGACGCCGAGGGGGGCTCACAAAGCTGCCAGGCTGCAGCCCCGGCTGCGGTCGCACGGCGGGATCCAGAAGCAGCGGCCCCCCGCCCCGCTCGGCCCTGGCGGCACTGCGCCGCCCTTCCGGGCTGCCCGCCCGCCCTGCCTCCGCAGCGGCGCAGCCCGCGCTCTCCCGCGGAGGCCCGAGGTCTCGGAGACGCCCGGCGCTGCCTCCGTCGCCCGCGGTCACGGGCCCTGGTGCAACGCTCTAGGCTCCGCCTGCCCAGAGGGAGGCCCCCGCCTCGCTCACCTCATGTGTGTAAAGTGCACGAGCAAGTGGGGCACGGCGAACAAGGCTCGCGAGCTCAAGCCCTCCGCAGCGCCGCGGGGAGAGGCCTGGGCCGCTGCACCAGCGCCATTTTCTACACCGACCCGCCACCGCCGCCGCCGCTGCTGCCGCCGCCGCCGCCGCCGCAGGCCCCAGACCGGAAGTGAATGCCCCGCTCGGCAACCCCTTCCGGGGGCGCCGCGGCCACCGGCCCCAAGATGGAGGCCTTAGCAACGCGATCCGCAGACTGGGCAGCTCTTGGCAACCATCCGAGCGCGGTGCTCACACCACCTCCACCCTCTCCGCCACCCCCTACTCCCAGCCGCGACTCACTGGAAGTCATGGCATCGGCGCAGGGCAGCCGGGGGGCACGCCGAGCCTATCCTTTTTGCCGCGGCCGACTGTGGTCTGACTTGGGCCCCTCCCCGCCTCCTCCTTCTTTGCTGCGACACAAGTTTTCTTCCCCGCTGCCCGGCCCCACCCCCACTGAAACCTCACACTCGCCCAAACCGCAGTCAGATCAGCCCCTGCGACTTTTGAATTCGGCTGCTTGTTCATGATTATTATTATTTTACCTTGGGCGAGTTATTTAACCTCTCTGGCTTCTCGGATTCTTTTGTAGCGAATGCCTACGCCATGCAGGCTGGGACGTTTTGGAAGGGATTGCTTACCCACCGAATTTTGCAGACCCTTTTTTTACTCAGCACTTCCACTTAATATGAATGTTTGCTCAGGAAACAATCTTGAGTATTTATAAAGAATTCACTATCCAGATGTTAAATCGTGGTACTGTATTGGTAGGGGGGAAATTATCAACGAAAATATCCAACATTTAGGAGGATAGCTATAAAAAATTGAACTGCCTGCGTGCACTTGGGATGCTGGAAAAGTGATGTCTAAAGAATGACAGCATGGGAAAATGGTTACAATAGTGTTTATAAGTGGGGAAAAAAAATTGGTTCCAAAGTCGCTTACCCAGTAAGAAACAGTAGATAGCAGTAAGATCATGTGAACATACGTATAGATACCAAGGTAAGTAAAAAATTACTGCTACAAGGGCTCCAATTCATACATGAACTGGTTTATACCAAATAAAATGTTTAAACGTGTCTCTGCAGCTTAGTGGATGGCTGCAGATAAATGCAATAAATGTCTTAGTCTCATTGGGTGCCTTCAAACAAGGCGGGGGGCTATTTAAACAGTGGCTTCCAAGGGGGTCTGCTGAGCCAGTTTACTTCAGAGCAGAGCGGTCAGCTCAGAAGGTTATGGAACTTTGTTGGGATCCCAAAGGGGTTATCTTCAAAGATAGATATTTTTTTATTTAATGACATGATTGCAGGAGCTTATGAAGTTTTAGAAAACTGAAAATTGCATTGTTGAGAAAAGTTTCAAAAAGGAATTTTTTTCCGCTCATCATCATCTTGCACCTGCCGGTTCTCCAAAGGTACCAAGGGTTGTCAGATGGGAATTTCACCAAGGAACCTTACCACATCCACCCTATAGCCTTAATGTTACCCTTTCAGACGTCTTTTTGTTCCCACAACTCAAAAGAGCATTTTGAAGGAACATGATTTGAGTCCTTCAAGGATGCCAAAACTAACATTGTGACAGGGTATATAAATCAAAGAGCTCAGAATGTCTCAGGGACGAGTTAGAGGTGGAAACACCACCTTCAGAAATGTTTAGACCTAGATGGAGAATGTGTGGAATAATAGTAGCTGAACATTTTTTAATTTTTGCTTAATAAATGTTTTTGTGATTTTGTAACAATACCTTCTGATGTACCCTCTTAGATTAAAATACAAATACATGTGTATGTAGGCACAGCAAGATACATGCTAGATAAGTACCTGCAAGTAGATACAATAAGATACATAAATACATAGATGTATGTGCATCTATAGATATGTTCTTTCTATCCTCCCACAATGTTTTTTTCTTTTAGAGATAATTCCTCTCTTGTCATTAAAATCCACTCCCTCTTAACCTTTACAGATACCTCACATTATCACCATGTTGTTGTTGTTTGGTGCCATCGAGTCACTTCCAAGTTACAGCAACCCTACGCACAACAGAACAAAACGGCTTGATCCTGAACCATTCTCACAATTGTTGTTAAACTTGAGGCCACTGCTACTGTCACTGTGTCAGTCCATCTTATTTGGGGGACAGTACCAATCCAGCTCTTTGAGGGTTTTCCTCTTTTTCACAGATCCTCCACTTTAGCAAGCATAATGTTCTTCTCCAAGGACTGGTCCCTCCTGATAACATGTCCAAATTATGAGAGATGAAATCTTACCATCCTGGCTTCCAAGGAACATTCTGGCTGTACTTCTTACAACATAGATTTGTTTGTTCTTCCAGTAGTCCATGTTGGTACTTTTAATATTCTCCTCCAATACCATAATTCAAATGCATCAATTTTTCTACAGTCTTCCTTATTCATTGGCCAGTTTTCACATGCATATGTGGCTACTGAAAATACTATGGCTTGGGTCAGGTGCACATTAGTCTTTGAATTGACATCTTGGATCCTAAAACACTTTAAAGTGGTCTTATGCAGCAGATTTGCCTGATGCAATATGTCGTTTGATTTCTTGAAGACTACTTCCATGAATGTTGATAGTGATCCAAGCAAAATGAAGTCTATGACAACTTCAATCGTTTCTCCAAATATCATGATCCGTTTATTGGTCCAGTGGAGAGGACTTTTGTTTTCTTTATATTGAAGTGCAATCCATATGAAAGACTGTGTGTGGTCTTTGACTTTCATCAATAAGTATTTCAGCTTCTCACTTTCAGAAAGCAAGAATGTATCATCTGCATATCCCAGGTTGTTTACGCGTCTTCAGACAATCCTGATTGCCACGTTCTTCTTCATGTAATTCAGCTTCTCAGATTATTTGCTGAGCATACAGAATAATTATGGTTAAAAAAAAACAAACAAACAACCCTGGCACACTCCTTTCCTAATTTTAAATCACTCAGTGTTCCCTTGTTCTGTTCAAATGACTGCCTCTTGATCTATGTTCAGGTTCTTTATGAGCACATTAAAGTGTTCTGGAATAACCATTCTCCTCAACGTTGTCCATAGCTTTTCATAATCTACACAGTCAAAAGCCTTTGCACAGTCAATAAAGCACAAGTAAACATCTTTCTGGTATTCTCTGCTTTCAGCCAAGATCCCTCTGGCATCAGCAATGATATCTCTCATTCCATGTTCTTGTCTGAATCTGGCAATGTCCTGTTATAGCCATTTTTGAATAATCTTCAGCAAAATTTTACTTGCATGTAATCTTAATGATATTGCCCCATGATTTCTGTATTCCATTGGGTCACCTCTCTTTGGAATGGGTACAAATATGGATCTCTTCCAATCAGTTTGCCAGGTAGTTGTCTTCCAAATTTTTTGGCATAGATGAGTAAGTGCCTCCAGTGATACATCAGTTTGTTGAAAGATTTCAAATTGTAGCCCATCAGTTCCTGGAGCCTTGTTCTTTGGCAATGCCTTCAGTGCACCTTGGATTTATTCCTTCAGTACCATTGGCTCTTGGACATATGCTACCACTTGAAACAGTTGAACATGAACCATTTCCTTTTGGTACAGTGACTCTGTGAATTCCTTCCATGTTCTTTTGATGCTTTCTGCATCATTCAGTAGTTTGCCCATTGTTGTTGTTTAATGCCATCAGATAATTTCTGACTCATAGCAACCCTGTGTAAGGTTTCTGAGGAGTGATTGGTGGATTTGAACCACCCACCTTGCAGTTCAAACCAACCTTGCAGTCCAGTGCTTATCCTATAGCGCTACGCTAGAATTCCATTTTGCCCATTGTTGTCATTAGGTGCCATCAAGTCAGTACCAACTCATAGTGACCCTGTGCATAACAGAATTAAGTACTGCCTGGTCCTGGGCCAACCTCACAATTGTTGCCACACTTGAACCCATTAATGCTGCCATATTGCCAATCCATCTTACTGGGGGTCTTCCTCTTTTTCTTTGACCCTCCACCTAACCAACCATGATATCCTTCTCCAGCTACTCATCCCTCCTGACAATGTGTCCGAAGTGTGAGAGTTTGGCCATCCTGGCCTCCAAGGAGCACTCTGGCTGCACTTCTTCCAACACAGATCTGTTGGTTCTTTTGGCTAGGAAGACTAGGAAGAAGGAATGACAAACTACTCCCACATATTTAGTCACTGAAAATCTTATGAATAGCAGAGAAACACTGTCAGATATAGTGCTGGGAAATGAGCCCCTCAGGTTGGAAGGCGCTCAAAATGCGACTAGGAAAGAGCTGACTCCTCAAAGTAGAGTTGACCGTGATGACGCGAATGGAGTAAAGCCCACGGGACCTTCATTTGCTGATGGGGCACAACTCAAAATGAAGAGAAACAGTTGTAAACATCCTTTAATAATTGGAACATGGACTGTATGAAGTATGAATCTAGGAAAATTGGAAATTGTCGAAACTGAAATGGAATACATAAACATCGATATCCTAGGCATTAGTGAGCTGAAATGGACTGGTATTGGCCATTTTGAATCTGATGACCACATTGTTTATTATGCTGGGAATGACAAACTGAAGAGGAATGGTGTTGCATTCATTGTCAAAAAGAACATATCAAGATCAGTCATGAGGTACAATGCTGTCTATGATAGGACAATATCCATGTGCCTACAGGGAAGCCCAGTTAATACCACTATTATTCAAATTTACGCACCAACCAGTAAAGCCATTGAGGATAAAATAGAAGAATTCTACCAATTTCTTCAATCTGAAATTGATCAAATCTAGGAAAAGTAGAAAATGTCAAAAATGAAGTGGAACGCATAAACATTGATATTTTTGCCCATAGAATCCTTTAATATTACAAGGTGACACTTGGCTTCTTTCTTTCTTTCAGTTTGAGAAATACTGAGCGTACTCTTGCCTTTTTGTTTCCTAACTCCAGGTCTCTGCCCATTTCATCATAATGCTTTGTCTTCTCAGGCTGCCCTTTGAAAATCTCTGTACAGCTCTTTGGCCTCTTAATTTCTTCCATTTGCTTTAGAATGTATGCTGGAAAGCAAGTTTCAGCATTTCTTCTGACAAACATTTTGGTCTTTTCCTTTTTGCTGGTCTTCTTAATGACTTTTTGCTTTCTTGCTTTATGGTATTTTTGATGTCATCCCACAACTTGTTGGGTCTTCAGGCATTAGTGTGTAATTCATCAAATCTTTTCTTGACATGATCTCTAAATTCAGTTAGCATATATGTTCAAGGTTATATTTTGGCTTTTATGGACTTGTTTTAATTTCTCTTCAATTTCAACTTGAACTTGCAAATGGGCAATTGATGGTCTGTTCCACAGTCTGCCCCAACCTTGTTTTTGCTGATATTTTTCTTTTTCACCTTCTCTTCCGATAGTTGTAATCATTTTGATTTCTAAGTATTCCATCTGGTGAGGCACATATGTGTAGTCATCTTTTATGTTGTTTAAAAAAGGTATTTGTAATGAAGAAATCATTGGTCTTACAAAATTCTGTTTTGGGGTCTCCAACATCATTTCTATCACCAAGGCCTTATTTTCCAACTACTGATCCTACCTCTTTGTTTCCAGCATTCATCATCAAAAATAAAATTTCATGATCTATCTTGAAGTATAATGCTGTCTGTAATAGGACAATATCCATGTGCTACAAGGAAAACCAGTTAATAGCACTATGATTCGAATTTACACACCAGCGAAAGCCAGTGGTGATGAAATTGAAGAATTGTACTAACTTTTTCAGGCTGAAATTATTTAAATATGCAATCAAGATGTATTGATAATTACTGTTGATTCAAATATAAATTTTGGAGACAACGGTCTGATAACACAAACATATTCCAGTAGTTGGTGATGAGCCAGGTGTGATTCTCCCTTTTTCCACAGCATGGCCAGCCTTCATCTGAACTCACACCCTCCACAACTTCTGCTCTGCCAGAGAGTGAAACCACACCATTGTAAATCAAGCTTAGGTGACCCACCACTTTGTCTGGAGACACAAGAAATCTACCTCATCAGACCAGCAGAACACACAGTGTTGGATACCTGGTCACCCTTAGGTGAGCTGGAATGCCTCCCATTACCAGCTACCTTGCCCCGACCTACTCTTTGAGCACCAAAGTGTCCCTTTAGGAAAGAAGGATGCTGACCTAGCCACCTTTTGAGTTGACACAAACTAGTTCCAGGTCAGGTGCCCTAACCACAGACAACTCCTAGGTCTACAGGAACTCCATCCAGGATCAGGTATTCCTCACTCTCACCTGTTCACACCACCCTGTGAGCTCTGTGAATAGCAGAGGGTACCAACCAGGGTGCCCTGTTCCCCACAATTTTCTCTTCTCTGGGTCTGGCCTCTGCTCCAGTTTTTTCTTTTCTTTGTTTTCTTTCTTCTCCTCCTCTTTCCCTTCCCTTGTTTTTTATCCTTTCTTTCTTTGCTTTTCTTTTTTTTTCTTTCATTTTTTCCTGCTTCTCTATTCATTTTTCACCTTCCTTTCTTTTTACTCTTGATTTTTCTTGACTTTTATTTATTTCTCTTTTCTCCCCCTCTGTAGCTTTGTTTATGTTCTTTCTTTCTTTCTTTCTACTTTCTCTTCCCCTGTTTTTGTTTTCCTTTCTCCTTTTAGTTATTATATTCTTTCTTCTTGTTGCTTCCTGTTGGGTTTTTTGTTTTGTTTTCACTAATTATTTTTGTGGGTTTTTTTTTTTTTTCTGCTTTTGTTTTTCTTTTCTTGCCCCACCAGATGGGAGACAGCAACTGTGTTCGTATAGCCAATCACACCCCTACTTTCTGTAGCTCCACCCACTGGATGAGGGCCCTTACTAGCTCCTGTACCACCTGATCAGTGCTGGACAGCAGCCAACACCAGTTGAACCTGCCCTGAGCTTCACTACACAAATAATGAACAAAGAACTGCTCACATACTTCTAATCTTTATTAAACTCACCAATAGGCAGGTGGTGTGGGCCTAAGAACACAGCAACATATAGTCATCAATTAAACACAATTAAAACAACTCACAATGCCTTGGAGACAACAGGCAATCTCAGTTTGAGAGGAGAAACAAGACAAAGATGGTTCAAACAAGTAACCAAAATGCAAAGCCAGAAAACGTGTCTGAGGAAGACATGTTATTAGAACTATCTAATAAGGAATCCAAAAGAAAGATATTTAGGTCCCTTCAACCAAGTGAGAGAAACATTGGGAAAGCTGCAAATGAAACGAAGGAGAACACAGAAAAACAATTTAGAAAAATTCAGGAAAGTATTAAAAGAACAAACTGACAAAATAAATGAAAAATTTTAAACCATACAAAAACAGCAAATAGAAATCCAGGAGATAAATTCTAAAATTTCAGAAACAGATATGGGCAAAGGAGTAGAATTGAATCAATGGAAGGCTGAATTTGTGAGCTTGAAAACAAATCTCTCAATACTAATCAGCTAGAGGAACAATTTTAAAAAGAACAAAAAAAAGTTAAAAGAAAGTCTAAGAATTATGTGGGACACAATCAAGAGGAATAACTTACCTGTGATCAGAATTTCAGAGCAGGAAAAGACCAAAAAAAAAAAAAAAAAAAACAAAGAAAAAAATTTCCAAGAGTTGGAAGAAAATTTCCCTAACATAATGAAAGGAGAGAATCTGAACAAAAACCAGATAGGTAAATTCCAAAAGAAAATCAAGATACAATGTAATCAAATTTTCTAAAACTAAAAACAAGGAAAGAATGCTAAAATCCTACTTACAAAGGAGAACTCAAATGACTAAACTCTGACTTCTCAGGCAATACAGCAAGGGAGTGATACATGTAAAACTCTGAAAGAATAACGTTGTCACTTAGGAACCATATACAAAACAAAATCATCCCTCATGTATGATGATTAAATTAGACACTTCCAGGAGTCCTGGTGTGGCGCTGTAGGTTAATGCACTAGACTGCAAAGCCATTTGAATTGCAAGGTCAGTGGTTCAAGCTCACCAGTCACTCCTCGGAAACCCTATACAGGGTTACTATGGGTCAAAATCGACTCAACGGCACTTAACAACAACAACAACAGATAAATGAAAGTTACATGGATTTGTAAAAATGAGACAAACTTTATTAAAAATACGAATGGAAGTTCTTTGGACAGGGAACTAACAAAGACAGATGAACATGCAGGACACCACCACTCTAAGTTAACCCAAATATAGAAGTATCCAAAGCAAAACAAACCTACAAGGCTGAAAATGAAGACAATCAAAAAGTAAAAAAGGGAATTATGTAGTCACAGAACTTCTAAATGGCCAGGAAATCAAGCAGATTTCAAGATAAAACAGATGGTTTTAAACTTGGAAATGAACTTTAAAAAATGACAGGGTAACTTCCTGGTGTGGGGTTATAGGAGCAGCACCACCCCGTGAACCACAAGGTTGGTAGTTCAAACCCACCAGCTACTTCTTGGAAATCCTATACAGGATCTCTATAATTTGGAACCAAATTCTTGGCATTTAACAACAACAACTGCTTCAGAGAAAATTGATAAACCTGCTCAAATTTAAAAAAAAGAGGAAAATCAAAAAGATTTCATAAACATTAAAATGACAGCAACAAAGAAAGTGACATGAAAGCCCACCAAAAAATTAATTCCACACAGAAAATTACATGGAACAAGGAAACCAGACTATATAACATTAGAAAGTAATGATGACATTGTTGTTGTTAAGTGCTGGCAAGTTGGTTTAACTGATAGAGACCCTGTATAGGGTTTCCAAGGAGTGGCTGGTGAACTTGAACTGTCGAACTTGTGGTTCAAACTAACCTTGCAGTCCAGCACGTTAACCCACAGTGCTACATTGTTATTGTTAAGTACCGTGTAGTTGGTTCCAACTCATAGTGACCCTACACGGGGTTTCCAAGGCTGTAAATCTTTACAGGAACAGAAAGCCTCATCTTTCTCTGGCAGAACAGCTGGTAGTTTTGAACTGCCGACCTTGAGGTTAGCAGCCCGATTCGTAATCACTATGCTACCAGAGCTCCTTACAACACCACATTATGCTAGTGAAATTATTAAGTGGTTCTGACTTATAGCTACCCTGTATAGGGTTTCTGAGGAGCATCTGGTGGGTTTGAACCACTGACCTTGCAGTTAGCAGTCCAGTACTTATCCTACAGTACCACACCAGGAATGAAATTAGTCAATCACAAAGGAAAAATATTGTATGATACCACTATTGTAAAAAGTTAAAAAAAAAAAAGGTTTTCACACTAAAAGAAAAGTTATTTGACTGTTTCCAGGGGTGAGAGAGCATTCGATGATCTCCTGTGGCCTGGTGTAGGATAAACACTGGCCTGCTAACCACAAGATCATAAGATCAACGGCTCAAACCCACCAGTTGCTTCTTGGAAACCCTATGCAGGGTTGCTATAAGTCGGAACCGACTAGAGGGCACTTAACAGCAATAACAACAGCATGCTTATCATGCTTCAAGGAGCTCTTTGAATCTTGGGGCATTGAGGTAGGTCAAAGAAGGACAACATAAAATTTCTCAAGGAAGCTTCTCTTCCTGCTGTCCTTGCTGTTTATTAAATAATCAGTTTCTTGTTCTGGAGAGGTACCACCATCAAACACACATAACCCAGCGACTTCCATTAAAACGGAAATTTAAAAACTTTCCTAGATGGCTCATGTCTCCCCAACCACACATTTTTCTGCTGTCCTTCCCAGTCAAATTATTTGGAAAAGGTTTCTACACAAACTGCTCGCATTTGCTCACACTCTTATCCGAATCCATTCTGAGCTGATATTCCATGTCTCCCCTAAAAGTGCTCTAATCAAGGTCACCCATGACCCAGAAACTGCCAAACTCTAAAGGAATAGTTCTTTGTGAATCTTGATTTACTTCTGAGATGTGTTTGCTGCAGCTCGTTGCTTCTTTTGGTGTTGTCGTTGAGTGCCATCAAGTCGGTTCTGACTCATAGCGACCCTGTATAGGGTTTCTGAGGAGTAGCTGGTGAGCTTGACCCACTGACCTTGCAGTTCAAACAACTTTGCAGTCCAGTGCATTAACCCACAGTGGAGATCTGCATTTCTCTATTTCAGATTTTTCCCTCTTTTCACTTTTTTTTTTTGGGTGGGTAAACTCGCTCATTTTCCAGTGCCCCCCCCCCCCAGGTAAAGCATTCACACAGCAGTTACTCCATAGGGGAAGATGTGGTCATCTATCTCCATAAAGATAGATAGACCTGGAAACCTTTTGGGACAATTCTATTCTACCCTACGAGGTTGCTAAAAGGTGGAATTGACTAGATGGCAATGAATTATAAAGTTTAAATGCTGATGACTCTCAAATCCGAATCTTACCCTAGTATACCCTAGACTGACAAAATGACAGTTTTACCTTCAATAACTCATGCAGCAAATATTTATTGACTATCTACTATGACCTGGTTCTCTGGTCACCGGGAATTGTGAGGAACAACTCTGGTGGGTTAGGAGTCCTGCTCTGGCGCTGTGGGTTAATGCGCTGGACTGCAAAGTCGGTTTGAACCATAAGGTCGGCGGTTCAAGCTTACCAGTCGCTCCTCAGAAACCCTATACAGGGTCACTATGGGTAGTAACTGACTCAACAGCACTTATCAACAACAAATTTTTATTAAAAATCAATCAACAGAGTACATGGTTACAATTGACTAGAACATGAATGTTAGTTCTCTAATGCCCTTTTCCTTAACTTATCAATTCTTGTTTATTCTTATAAATGACTACATTAATACTTAGAAAAACATGTACTTGAAAGAAAAGAATAGTTGTGGATTTTTTATTCTCCTTAGCTTTACTGAATACCATCATAAGATACATACATTTATCTATTTCTTATAGATAGGATAATACAATATTTTGTCCTTTTGTGATGGACTCCTTTTACTCGGCACAAATTTTCAATATCTATTCATGTGGTAACAGGACTTTGTTTTTTTTTGTGACTGAAAATTATTCCACTGTATGTACAAAGGTGAGTCAAAATTTGTCCGCACTGCAGTTATATTATAACGTCTGTCCACTTCCACACCTGATGACAACACTGAACGTGCACATGAAATGATGTGTCAAATAGACGAGTAACAGTAGATTATGTGACAAATCACTTGCAAATCAGCCATGGCTCTGCCTATGAAATAATGCACAACAGACTTGGGTTTTGAAAAGTTTATGCCAGATGGGTACCCAAACAACTCACGGAAGAGCATAAACAGAAGCATTTGGACATCATCTGCAAACAAAATTTGACCAACACTCAAAGGAAGATAAAAGTTCCTTTTAAAAAACTCATTATGGATGACAAGACACAGATTCATCACTATGAGCCTTGAGAGTAAACGGCAGAGTATGGAGTGGAAACATCCTCAATCTCCAACCAAGAAAGAGTTCAAAAGTCAACCACCAGCAGGAAAATTGATGCGTATAGCTCTCTGGGACTCTCAAGGGCCAGTATTGGATCACTATCGGGAAAAATGTTCAACAGTGCACGGTGCTCATTACAGTGAGATGCTCACTGAAGAGCTGAAGCATAAACTCTGGATTATACACAGAGGACTGCTAGCCAAGGGCATTGTGATCCTGCATGATAGTGCACATCTGCACACCTCTGCCCACACTGTTGACACTCTGCAAAACTTCATTTTCAGGTGCTTAAGTATCCTCCCTATAGTCCTGACTTTGCTCCATTGGACTGTCACCTGTTTGGTCCCCTGAAAACAGCCCTTCAAAGATGAAGGTTGGTTGGGGACTGCAAAGCACTGAGATGTTGAGGCCCTGTGTCATGGATGAAAATCCTATACGATGGCCCCACTCAGGATGGCTAACCAGGGACCCTGAGGGCCAAAGGAAGTGACCTCCTGACGTCCCGGGTTCATTGGTTTTTGCAAACTCACTGGTGGGCTACCTCTGTATAATTTTCTTTGGTCTTATTATTCATTCTATGCTTCTAACTCCAGTAATTGTAGCTTCTGAGAAAATGGTTTCTTACGTGCTTCTCTTAATGTCTCCACTGTGTTGGCAGTGCGTAGGGTCCTGGGAACAAATCTCTCTAAGGAACAAACTCTGGCCACCTGGCAAGCATGTCCAAACTGTTCTTTATCAAATTATTCAGTTATGTTTGATATTAACTTAGTACATGAGCCCTTGATACCCATGGACAAATATTAAAATAAAAACCACTTCTAAAGCCAAGACCGTAAAAGTTCCAAAGCCAGGTTTGCTGAGATTCCGCAAAGAGGGTCTGGAAACAATCCGCCCAAGGAATTCACTCAAAGTAGATTGGCGAATTCTGGAGTATTGTTCAAGGAATAATAGTGACAACCTCTGCAAATCGTCCCCAGGTGTAAACCATTAACCCAGATGTCCTCCTTCCTCCTGAAAGCCTAAGCCAGGTAGCTGAACCAGCTTGTCTCTCTTCAGACCTTTTTAATCCTTTTTCACCTTTACCCATTCGAGATTAAGTGCTATAGGTATGTTAATTAACCTTGAGAAACCTCAAGTCGCTGCCTTAGGATTTGAACCTAAAAAGTAATTTATAACAATTTGCTTGAATTTTTGGAAAATTAAGGATGTTAGATTATTAAGACCATTTGCGATGTATATTTTAGAATTTGTTCCTGTAAATCATTGTGTCCTGTTTTGAACGATTAATCACCTTTCATTTCTGTACCCTGTCTTAATAATCCCCTTCTTTCTTTGTGTAAAATCCCTCCCTGAAATAAAAGACGGACGCAGATTGAATCCTGTGTGCATTACTGCCTGCAGGGCCATGATGCCTGTAATCCAGGGTCTGCCTGCCAGTCTTTCATCCACTCTGGTTTCGGGGTATCTCGTTGTCTCTCTTGTCGCGTCTTTGTGTATATTCTTTTTCTATTTCTTTCGCCGCCAGAACTCCCTGCTTCGTGAACCAAACTTCTCTGTTGAGGCAGGTCCTTGACAAAGGTTCACGTCTAATGAAGAAGTGAAGACAGCGGTGCATTCATGACTTGCAGTTCAGCCTAAAGCCTTTTGTTATAAGGGAATATGAGAGCTTGCTGACACATGGCCATAGTGTATTGAAAAGCAAGGAGATTATGTTAAAAAAAATGATGTATTTGTCTTTTCTAAAAGTTGATTAAAATAAAGTCTACAGGAGTGCGGATAATTTTTGACTCATTCTCATATATACCACATTTTGTTTTGTTTATTCGTTTATCTGTTATTAGACATTTAGTATTTCCCCCTACATTTTAGTTATTGTGAACAATGCTGCAATAACATTATATAATACAAGTTCCAATTTTTATTCTTTTTTTCAATTCTTTTGGATATGTGAGAGCAAGTCCAAAAGTATTGCAACAAAAATCATAGAACTCATAGTTAAACAAAAAATATAAAAATGTGAAGCTCGTATTTTTCAGCATATTCCCTATCTAGGGCTATGTGCTCCTGAAAGTGATATTTTCATCTCCTGGTGTGGCACTGTAAGATAAGCCCTAGAGTGCTAACCACAATATTGGCAGTTCAAATCCACCAATTGCTCCTTGGGAATCCTAAACAGTATGGCAATGAATTGGAACCAACTCGATGACACTTAACAACAATAGCTCCTCTCCAAAGAATTCTGAGCTCTTTGATTTTTATCACATCCAAAGGACAGTTTTTGGCATCCTCAAGGGACTCAAATTGTGTTCCTTTTAAATATTCTTTGAATTGTTGGAACAACAACAACAAAATGTTTGAAGGGGTAAGATCAAGGATGTAGGGAAGACGTGGTAGGGTTTCCCAACAAAATTCTCATGGGACAGCCCTTGTTACCCTCAAAGTACCTGACAATGTGCAGGTACATTGTCAGGATGGGGAAAGAATAGTCTTCGCACAACTATACTACCAAAGCAGTTTCCAATTTTCTTAAAACTTCATAATAAGTCCTCCAGATTGTCCTGTGCCATTCAAAAAAAAATCTATTAAGTGCACTTAACAACAACAACAACAATCTTCCTAACACTGCTTAACTTCAAAATGCACATATAACAGGTTGTCTTTAACATAAAACAGGAATAAAAGGGGAATGGTACAAGCAGTTTACAATCAGCTGCAAATCTAAATGTTGGTTCTTCAAACGGCCCCTGCCCCTGCCCACCTAAGCTCTGTGGAAGAAGGTCTAGTAGTCTGCTCATATAAAGATTACAGCAATGACAACAACATTTGGAGCAGTTCTATCAGCAAGGTAGAAGAGAAAATAGAAAGTGTATAATACGATGGGGCTCAAAATTTCATGGGAAAATTTCATTATCTTTTCATCCCATTTTTCAATGAATTTTTGAAGGCCCCTAGTATAATAGAGCCAAGTGATACCTCCAGGCATCTCAGAGTGCTAAAATTAACCTTATTTCTCCCATAAATCCATTGTTTTTCCAGTCTCTTCTCCTTGACAACAATAACACTACCAATCACTAAGGTCTCTTGGCCAGAAATCAGTCATCATTAATTTCCCTCCACTTCATCCAGTGCAATAACAAGTTATTTTGTTCCATAAATTCCTCTTAATCTTTCCCTTCCTGGTTCTCCAGTACCACCCTCACCCCCAGCATGTCCTGAAAACTCTACAGATTCACTCTTTTCTCTCTCTCTTTCCACAAATTAACGCACCTATATAACTAACACCACAATCAATATATCGAACATTTCTATCACCCCAGAAAATGTCCTTGTGTCTTTTTTCAGTCGGACAACTGCTTTTCTGATTTATAGCATCATACATTAGTACTGGTCTGTGTTAGAACATTATATAAACAGAATCATACAGTACATACCCACCCCTTAGTGTCTGCCTTCTCTTGTCGAACATAATGTCTTAGTGGTTCATTCCGTTTTCTTGTTGAGAAGTATTCTATTTGATGGATGTACCATGGTTTGCCTATCCATCCTCGTGATGGCTGACACTCCAGCTGTTTGCAGTTTAGGACTGTTATGAATACATCTCCTATGAACGTTCTCATATAAGTCTTCTTTGAGGACAGCAGACATATGTATTTATATCTCTCGAACAGATAGCTAAAAATGGAAGTGCTGGAGTCCTGGTGTGGCGCTATAGGATAAGCACTGGATTATTAACCACCAGGTCAGTGGTTCAAACCCACCATCTGCTTCTAGGGGAACCTATAATGAGTCACTATGAGAGAGAACCAACTCAATGGCAGGTTAACAAGAACAGTAACAGGACAACTGTATAATTGGTTATATAAGAAATTGCCAAACAGTTTCTAAAATGGTTATACCAGTTATACATTTACAATATTCTGGAGCAGTCTTGTTGCTCATAAATTTCATATATTTTATCTGTCAATATTTATTATACTATTTTTTATTAATACAAAGCATTTACCAAAATAGATAAGATTTTGAGCCGTAAAACAAGTCTCAATAAACCAGAAAGGTTCTAATTCTACAGAAGGTCTTCAGAGTGCAGTAAAATAAAAATAGAAATCAATAACAGCAAGAGAGCTGGAAAATTCTCAAATATTTGAAAACAAAGTAACATACTTCTTAATGGCACAAATCATCCCTGGTGGCACAGTAAGTGCTGGCCTGGTAACTGCAAGGTTGGTGGTTCAACCCATCAGCGGCTCCATGGGAGAAAGATGACGCGGTCTGCTCCAATAAAGATTTACAGGATTCAAAACCCGATGACAGAGTTCTACTCGGTCCTATGTGGTTGCTATGAGTTGGAACTGGGTAAATAACTCATGGATCAAAGGATAAATAAAAAGGGAAATTAGAATGTGTGAATAATTTTAATAAAATGAAGGCATAACATACCAAAAATTGTGGACAGCAGCTGATACAGTATTTAAACCAAAGTCAAACCCACCACCTTAGAATAAATTCTACTGAGTGAGGGCTATTTATAGGCTCAAACAGCAATATTAGAAGAGGGTCACAAGTCAATAACCTCAGTTTCCACCTTAGGAATTCAGAAGAAGAAGAGCAAATGAAATTCAAAATAAAGAGAATAAACAAGGTCATAAAGATCAGAGACAAGTAGGCGAAACAGAAAAATAATAGAGAAAAGGCACTGTGGGTTAACATGCTGGACTGCAAGATTGGTTTGAACCGCAAGGTTGACAGTTTCCGTTCACCAGCCGATCCTGGGAAACTCTATACAGGGTCGCTATGAGTTGGAACCAACTCAGGGCACTTAACAACAACAATGGTTTCACAGTTGTATACATCTGTCAAAGCTTATCAAATTACAAACTTCAAATATGTGCATTTAATTAAACTTTCAAAAAGAATTTGATGAGTAATGGGGTATTTACATAATTTGAAAAGACCTCCCACAAAATTCTTTAAAAATTACAAAGGGGAAGAGTACCTTCTCAGTCAAAAAGCCTGACAGAAACACCACCTTAATAAAGTGATCAAAATGAACATCAACAAGAATTGTTGTTGTTGTTAAGTGCCATTGAGTCAGTTCCAACCCATAGTGACTCTGCATAGGGTTTTCAAGTAGTGGCTGGTGAGCTTGAACCACCGACTTTGCAGTTCAAGCCTACTTTTTAGCCCAGTGCATTAATTCACAGCGCCAGGCAAGTCAAAATCTAACACCACCTGATAGGGTGCAATGAGAAGTATGCAGCACCCATACAAAACACAAAAACAAATCCACGCCGTTGGGCCAATTCCAACGCATTGTGACCCTATCAGACAGAATAGACTGGCTCCAAGAGGTTTCCAAGGCTATGGAAGCAAAACGCCTCATCCGGTAGGTTTGAATTGCTGAACTTTCAGTTAGCAGTCCTAACTTAACCCATCTTAGCACCAACATTCCTCTCAGTGCCATTCCTTTGCTATTCCTGTCAGAGATGCATAACTTGAATATAATCAGGAGGAAATCTTGGACACACCCAAATGGTGGGCTATTCTACAAAATAACTGGCTTTGATACTGATGCTGTGCCACCAAAAACCAGTATTTACCAAATACCAGCAAGGCCACACACGGTGGACAGTTTGCAACAGAGTACTAAAGTACTCTGTGAAGAAAGGCTTGGAGCTCTGCTTTCAAAAATTAGTCAATGACAACCCTTTGGATCACACAGCATACTGTCTACTACTGTCCTGGTTTTCCAGAACTGCTAGAACATAAATATCACAAGGGCAACTTTAATGAACAGAAATTTATTTACTCAGAGTTTAGAAGGCTAGAGGAGTCTTGGTGTGGCACTGTGGGCTAATGCATTGGACTCTAAAGTGGGTTTGAACTGCAAGATTAGCAGTTCAAGCTAACCAGCTACTCCCTGGAAGCCCCTATACAGGGTCGCTATGGGTGGGAACAGATTCAGTTACTCTTAACAACAACAGGAGGCTACAAGTTTGAATTCAGGGTGCTGACTCTAGGGAAGGCTTTCTCGTTCTACTGGCTCTGAAGGAAAGTTCTTGTCTAATTAAAAAAAATTTTTTTGTGATTTGAGTGGTAGTTTACATGGGAGAACATCGGCTTTACACTCATCATTTCGTTGCAATGATTACAATCTCCTCCAAGCATCTTCATTCAACAGTATTTGCTTCTATTCCCTCTGTTTGTTTGTGTGTTGTTGTTGTTGTTTTTTGGGGGGTAGGGGGGTAGGGTATATACACAAAAGCACACAGGAATATAGAATCATTTAAACAACCAAAGAGCACATTCTCCACTCCTGCCTCCTGGCCACCAGCACACAACTTTTCTCTTTCCATGAGTCTAGAGTACTCAGCTGCTCTTTCTCTCGATGTCCTCATCTCTGCCTCCATCTCTGGTGTCACAGCTTCTCTGGATAGGGTCCCACATTCCGCTCCTGCTCTGCTCCCTTGATGGTCCTAGAGTTCTCTGGTGCTGGACTGTAAGATTAACTAGTCTCCTCTTTTTGTTACAAAACTTCTCCCTTTACTGTTGTGACAGTAGCAATTAGTCATGATAACAATCACTCACTATTGAATCATAAGAATCTTATCCCCATCTCCTTTCACTCCTTTCTTGTCTTTTTGAGCTTCTGATCCTGGAATGTCTTCCTGTGCTTGGCATTTCTCTTCCCCCACTTCCCCAAAATTGATTGCTTCTTTAATCTCTTTTATATTGCAAAAGAAATGGACTCAAGACACACCCTCCACTAATCTTGCCTTATTGACATAACAAAGACAGTTCCAAATGCAATTGTAACCACAGGCTTCAACACAAAAAAAAACAAACCCATTCCTGAGGATTTGATTGTGACTCAGAACTGTCCTGTAGGATAGAGAAGATCTTCCTCTGAGGGTTTCAAAGGCTGTAAATCCTTTATGAAAGCAGGTGACCATATCTTCTTCCCTGGGCATGACTGTTGGGTTGGAGCTACTGGCCTTTTGGTTAAGCAGCCATGCTTAACCAGGGCACCACCAAGACCCCTATTCATAGACATTGCTGTCTTTAAGTTCCATAGATAGGGTTTCTGAGTAGTAGTTGGTAGGTTTGAACCGTCGATCTTGTGGTTAGCAGTCCAGTGCTCATCCTACAGCACCACACTGGGACTCTATCACTTCCTTACAAGCATTTTGCTGTTGTTAAAGTGCCACTGAATCGGTTCCCACTCATAGTGACCCTGTATAGGGTTTCTTAGAAGCAGCTGATGGGTTTGAACTGCCAACCTAGTGGTTAGCAGTGCCATGCTTATCCTACAGTGACATACCAGGACTCCATATCACAGGCATGTCGTTGTTGTTAAGTGCAATTGAGTAGGTTCTGACCCATAGTGACCCTGTGTAAGGTTTCTGAGGAGTGGCTGGTGAGCTTGAACCATCGACTCTGCAGTCTAGCACATCAACCTGCAGCACTACCCCAGGAGTCCTAACCTCTATATCACAGGTACAGAGGTTAGGAATGAAAACACGTATTTAGGGGGACAAGTCAATCTATAAAAGATATAGTGCTGGAAGATGAGCCCCCTAGGTTGGAAGATACTCAGATACACAATGGCTACAACAGAGGTCTCAAGCATGCTGGCTGTTGTGAAGATGGTTCTCCTGTGCTCCGCTGTGTATGGGCTCACCATGAATGGGAGATACTTCCACAGCTACTAACATTTTTTTTTCGTCCTAAGTGTCAATGTTACAACAGTCAAGGAAAAACTGAGCAAGTATTCCTAGTTGAAAAAGACTAGGAAATGCCATGCTTGTTTCTGAACTGGATCCCTTTGATAAAAAAAGTAATAGGATAGCTATGGACTTGAAGGGGGTCTGTAGAATTAGATGGTATTAATGCTAATTTCCTGATTTCAGTTACTGTATTGAGGTCAAGTACAGAAATGTCCTAACTTGCAGAGAATGTACACTAATGGATTCCAGATGATGTGGCTTTGTGTCGGCAATTTACTCTCTCAATTGGTTCTGGGTGGAAAGTTCTTTTTCTGTAAGTTCGTAATTGTTTTTATTATTTATCTATTTATTTATTTTTATTGAGGTTTGGGTGAGAGTTCACAGAGCAAGTTTGTTTTCCATTCAAAAATTTATACATATTTTGTTTTGTAATATGAGTTGCAATTCTCTCCGTGTGTCTGCGTTCTTCACACTTCCTCCCTGGGTTTCTCCATTTCCATTTATTCTTTTATCTGGCTCCATCCTGATTTCTGAGCTTTGTCTTCAGGCAAATGCTACTCTTGGAAGTCAGGATGGCCAGACTTTGTTTCTCATACTTCAGACATGTTGTCAGGAGGGACCAGTCACTGGAGAAGGATATCATGTTTAGTAAAGTGGAGGATCGGAGAAAAAGAGGAAGACCCCCAACAAGATGGATTGGCACAGTGGTGGAAGCAATGGACTCAGACGTAGCAATGATTGTGAGGTTGGTCCAGGACCTGACAGTGTTTTGTTCTGTTGTACCAACTCGATGGTCTCTAACAAAAACAGCAACAACCCTTTTGGTCTTATATGGTTAATTGTACTCAGGCGTACATTGCTCAAGAGTCTTACTGTTACTTTTCGGCCTTTCTGTTATTTGGTGACAGCTGACCTCAGAGGGGGATTCCGTTTCAGATTTGAAGGGTGTCTAAGAGTCATAGTCTTGGAGACTTTGCCAGTTTCTAGTCCTGGTGTGGTGCTGCAGGCTAATGTGCTGGACTGCAATGTTTGAATTTTGTTCTACATTTTTCTCCCATTCTGTTCACCTTCTGTAGTCCTTATCAGAGTGGTTTCACTTTGTGTTGTTGTTTTTAGTGTGGTGGAGTCAGTCTCGACGCATAGTGACCCTGTCAGGGTTTCCAAGGCTTTAAATCCTTTGCTGGAACAGAAAGCACTTTGATTTTCTTCATTCTTCTTCCCTTTGGAGGTAGTGGGGTGGGGGGTGTCACATTAGTTGCATCTTAGATGGTCCCTTACTAGCTTTTTAGACCCTAGATGCTACTGACCACACTAGGGTACAAAACATTATCTTTGTAAACTGTTATTGTTAGGTGCCATCGAGTTGGTACCAACTCATAGCGATCCTATACACAAAAGAACAAAACACTGTCCAGTCCTGGGCCAACCTCACAATTGTTGCCACACTTGAGCCCATTGATGCTGCCACTTGGCCCATCCATCTTACTGGGAGTCTTCCTGTTTTCCTCTGACTCTCCGCCTTACTGAACATGATATCCTTCTCCAGCGACTGGTTCCTCCTGACAACATGTCCGAAGTATGAGAGACAAAGTTTGGCCATCCTGGCTTCCAAGGAACACTCTGGCTGCACTTCTTCCAACACAGATCTGTTTGTTCTTTTGGCAGCCCAAGGCACTTTCAATATCCTCCTCCAACACTGTAACACAAATGCATCAATTCTTCTATGGTCTTCCTTATTCACTGTTCAGCTTTCGCATGCATACAAAGTTACTGAAAATACCATGGCTTATGTCAGGTGTACCTTAGTCCTCAAGCTGACATCTTTGCTCTTCAACACTTTAAAAAAGGTCTTGTGCAGCCGATTTGCCTAAATCAATACGTCGTTTGATTTCTTGACTGCTGCTTCCTTGAGTGTTGATGGTTGATCCAAGAAGAATGAAGCCCTTAATAATGTCAATTTTTTCTCCATTGATAAGAATGTTGTTTATTGGTCCAGTGGTGAGGATTTTTGTTTTCTTTACATTGTAAACTACGATAAGCAAATTTACTTAGCTGCCTGTGATTGATTTAAAAGAATTGTTCTACTTACACATTTACTCACACATTCAATGCAACTATGGAATAAATTCACAGAATGGAATAGCTGGGTCAAAGATATGAATATTATTGCATTGCTTTTCAAAAAGATTTCACCAGCTTACACCCTGACCAGCAATTGATGAAGGCACCTCTTTCCTCTTACTTGCTGTGTGCATTATTAAACAATTTTATCTTTGACAATCTATTATCTTATTTTAATTTGCATGTCTTTAGTCACCAGTAACTTTGAGAAACTTTTTAGGTTCATAAGCAATTTGAATTGCATTTTTTTGTGACCTGAATTTTCATATCCTTTGTCCAACTCTTAAGCTATTTGTAAGTTTTCCTTTTTTGATGAGTTCTTAGTATGTGAAGGATGTTGGTTCTTTGTGTCTGGATTGGAAAGACTTCTTTCTTGCTTGTAGTGACTTTCTTACCTACCTTTAAACTTAGTCTGTGGTGTTTTTATTCTATTTTAAATTTTATGCAATCAATTTTTCCATTTCAGCTTCTGCATTTTGTGTCTTTCTTAGAAAGATCTTCTCTAATTCAATATTACATGTATGTGTGTTGTTGTTGTTAAGTGCCATTGAGTCAGTTACAACTCACGGTGACCCTGTATAGCTGGTGGGATACAATAGCTGACCTTGTGGTTAGCAGTCCTGTGTTTATTCTACAGTGTGTAGTTGATTCCATGTATGTGTGTTGTTGTTTTGTGCTTTTGAGTCAATTCTGACTCATACTAACCCTATATAGGGTTTCTGAGGAGCAGCTGGTGGATCTGAACCACCAACCTTGTGGTTCGCAGTCCAGTACTTATTCTACCGTGCCACACCAGGACTAGGAGTATATATATAAAGAAGGAAGAAAGGAATGTTTAACCACTGAAAAGCTTTTGAATAGCTCTGAAACCCTGTCAGGTAGTAGCAGAACATTGAATATTGAAAAATAATTAATAGCATTAAACTATTGCCAGATATGGTGCCGCATGTTCAGTCCCTCAGGTTGGAAGGCCCTCAAAATATGACTGGAAAAGAGTTGCCTTCTCAAAGTAGAGTTGACCATGATGATGCGAATGGAGTAAAGCTTTCAGGGCCTTCATTTGCTGATGGAGCAAAACTCAAAATGAGGAGAAACAGCTCTAAACACTCATTAAGAATCAGAATGTCAAATACGAAGAATGAATTTAGGAAAACTAGAAGTTGTCAAAAATGAAATGCAATGCATAAAGATTGAGATCCTATGCGTTAGTGAGCTGAAATGCATTGGTATTGGTCATTTTGAATCTGATAATCATATGGTTTTCTATGCCAGGAATGACAAATTGGAAAGTAATGGTGTCTCATTCATCATCAAAAAGAACTTTTCAAGACCTGTCTTGAAGTATATAGAGTCCTGGTGTGGTGCTGCAAGCTAATGTGCTAGACCACAAGGTCAATTTGAACCATAATGTCAGTGGTTCAAACTCACCATCTCCTTGAAAACCCTATGCAGGGTCGCTATGAGTCAGAACTGACCCAACAGGCAACCAATGGGTGTATTGGAGACTTGTTTAGGATAGGAAAGACTTGGGCTTCTTTAGAGGAGGAGGAGAAAGAACCAACAGTACAGTGGGAGATATTGAAGAAACATGAACAACTGAAAATTGAAAGATGAGTTACATAGCTGGGGGTGGGGGGGTGGGAGGGCATCCACCTTAGAAGGAGATGAACCTTGCTTCTTATGAGACCCTTAGGCGGGAGGAAAGGCTGAGTTTAGATACTAATTAGTTCATGTTGCAGGAAAATTGTTTTCTTAATGGTCTCAATTTTCTTAGAAAAGAAGATAAAATCATATGTGAAAACGAGAGAAGGGATGGTCAGGCTTTAAGTTTGAGGAGAGGGGAAAGGGAGAAATTACTGAAGAGAGTGACAATGGGAACTCAGTGGGGCACAGAAACATCCAAGGTTTAGGTGCCTGCAATGGATTCTGAAGGGGCAGCAAGCTGAGGCCCCAAAAGTGTCTCCCTGTTGCCTTCTTTGGGAGCCATCTCCTCCTGAATCATCAGTGCTCCGGGCCAAATAACTCCAGTTTATAAAAGTGTTACTCATAGATTTTTGGCTTTGAGCCCTCCACTCTTCTGGATAGACTCCTCTGAACTTGCTGCCATTTGGCAACTTTCCTCCTAGAACTGAATGTTCTTCCCTGGTGAGGGCTGACCAAACCACGTCCACCTCCCTGGTTCTGGGCCCTATGCTTTCACTAATTCAGCCTGGCAAACCTGAGCTTACTTGTCAGCCTCATTGCACTGGGTCAATTAAAAACAAATCTAAAGAACACAGGGGCATTTATGTAATAATTATCAGGACCCCTTATTAGGCACAGGAGTTCTTAGGGTGTAATGGGCCCAGGAGTTTGTTAAATAAGCTAGAAAAGCTGTGTAATATTTTGACTCGTAGAGAATATCTAAAGGTATGGGGTTAGGGACCAGGAATGGGAGCCCAGAAGTAGGTCATTCACCAGGGGCAGACTCTCTGGGCCGTAGGTATAGCTCGTAAACTGGGCAGATAGTTACAGCACTCAGTCATATTAGCCAATGAAAATCATAGTCCATTAAGGTTCAGGGATGCAACAAGCGAAAGGAGAAGGAGGAACTTAAAGGATCCAGTTTAGCGGTTCAAGCCCATAAGCCTCCTTTTTCTGCAGGAGAAAGATGAGGCTTTCTGCTCTAACAAAGATTTACAGCCTCAGAACCCCTATGCAGGGTTGCTATGAGTCTGAACTGACTTGAAGGCACCTAACAATAACAAATGGTGTACTCATCGCCATGCTGTGATCTGATGTGATCAGGCAATAGGTTGTAAAGGTGGGATACAACCTTCTTACTCAGGCCATAGCCTTGATCTAATGTAAAGGGAATTTCCCTGGGGTGTGGCCTGCATTACCTCTTAGCTTATGGTTTGAGCCCATCAGCTTCTCCTTGGAAGAAATATGAGGCTTTCTGCAAAGGATGATAGAAGAGTTTTCTGTTTGCTAAAGTGGTCCATGGTGGTCTTTCCACTTTAGCAGCACTAAATAAAAACAAAACAAAACAGGGATCCTCTAGGGCATCTTTTTTTTTTTTTCAAACCAAAGATCTCACAAATTTATTCACCAGCCTCTTTAAATGCAGAAGCATAAAAATAAAGGAAGAAACCAGAAGTTTTGCAAAGCGTGTTCAATTGATCAAATCTTGGCAAAGTTGAACTTGCTATGGTAGGGTGCTAGGACCTGGGTCTATTCTGTGCTGCATCATTACATGTGCGACTCCTTAGAGAACATGGGCCACTTCTTAGAGAACATGGGCCACTCCTTAGAGACCCAGCTGGGTTCTTCTCCAGTGTCTTCTCTTGGAGTCGTATCTGATTTTATGACTAGTTTTCATTTGAATCCATTGGCGAATGGGATGATTCTGCTTTTGTTTCTTGGCCAGGCATCTCTGGATCCTGAATGTCTTATGAGAAGACATAGTAAAGATGGAGTGTAGCAGCAGTTACTTGATGGCGAAGAAAGGAAGCGCCCTCTAGGGTATCTTTTGATGTTACATATTACCAGACACTTTGGTGGTTGTTGTGGTTAAGTGCTGTTGTGTCAGTTCTGACTCCTAGTGAGCTTATGCACAACAGAAAGAAACACTGATCAGTCCGGTATCATCCTCACAATCATCGATCAGCTCAAGTCCACTGCCGCTACCCCTGTGTCAATCCACCTCGCTGGGAGTTTTCCTCTTTTGCTGACCTTCCACTTTACCTAGCATTATGTCCTTCTCCAGGGACTGGTCCCTCCTGATAATATGTTCAAAGTATAAGAGACAAAGTCTCAGCATTCTGGTTTTTAAGGAGCATTCTGGCTGTACTTCTTCCAATACACACCTGTTTGTTCTTGTAGCAGTCCATGGTATTTTTAATATTCTTCTCCGACATCATAACTCAAGTGCATCAATTCTTCTATGGTTCTCCTTATTCACTGTCCAACTTTCACACACATATGAAGGTACTGAAAATACCATGGCTTGGGTCAGGCACACCTTTAGTCCTCAAACTGACATCTTTATTCTTGAACACTTTAAAGATGTCTTGTGCAGCAGATTTGCCCAATGCAATTGATTTTTCGACAGCTGCTTCCATGAGTGTTGATTATGGATCCAAGCAAAATGAAGTCTTTGACAACTTCAACCTTTTCTCCACTTATCTTGATGTTATTATCTGCAATCACCTTGTATATAAAAAGGAGCTCTGGTAGTGTAGTGGTTATGAGTTGGGCTGCTAATCTCAAGGTCAATAGTTTGAAACTACCAGCTCTTCCACAGGAGAAAGATGAGTCTTTCTGTTCCTGTAAAGATTTACAGCCTCGGAAACCCTATACAGTGTCGCTGTGAGTCGGAACTAACTCCTGGCACAACGCCATTTTTCATGGCAGAAGAAAGATGGGGCTCTATGCCCTGAAAGATATACAGCCTCAGAAACTCTATACAGGGTCGCTATAAGTTGGAATCGGACCATTGGCACTAACAACAACACCGTGTCACCTTGACACGGTCCTTTCTTGTCCATCCCTGAGTCTCTATATTTGGTATCCCCTCAGGAATATATTGTCCACAACCAAGCTTTGCCTGTATAAATCCCGGCCACTCTTCAGGTTTCAGCTTGCTCTTTTCTTTCTCCTGAAAGCCTAAGTGGACCTCACCACTTAGTCTGAACTAGGTGTTCTACACCTTTGCTGTCATGTCGCTGCCCTACGGAATTAGCTCTGCCACAGTACTAATCAAGTACTAACTAAATTGGAGAAGACAGGAGTATGGTCTTGGTCACACTGTCACATGACACATGCAAGTAATTTAAAAATATGTTGATAGAATGAAGTTTTGAAGAGTAAATGATATATTAAAATTTCAGCCCTTACTTCCCAAAACACAGTAGCTAGGGGGTAAAAATAGGATCATAATTGAATATTTATCCACTCTGACTAACTGAAGATCAGAAGAGTTGTGAAGAGACATCAAAGACATCAACCATGACGAAAGCCAAAGGTACTTTAAAAAGACAGAAAAGCAAGAAAAGACCAAAATGGATGTCAGAGTGACTCTAAAGCTCGCGCCTTAACAGTTACTAAAGTTAATGGGAATATGATGAAGTTAAATTGCTGAACAGAAAATTTCAAAGGGCAGCAAGAAGACATCAAGCATTAAGATAATGAAATGTGCAAACACATGGAGTTCGAAGACCAGAAGGTAAGAAAACATTTGGTTTTCTCAAGTTGAAAGAATGGAAGAAAAAGTTCAAGTCTGGAGTTGTAATATTGAAGGATTCTATGGACTGACCAGTGTTTCATTCTGTATTGTTGTTTGAAGAAATGTTATGAATGTATTTTTGAAATGGTATCAATGTTGTTTGAAGAAATGGTTGCTATGAGTTGGAAGGTACTCGACGTCCCCTCAGAGTAACAACAACAATATAGATCTCTTCTAATTAGTTGGCCAGATAGCTGTCCTCTAACTTTTTTGATATAGGTAAGTTACCTATATTTTTTTATATAGGCCCAGTGCTGTGCCATCTTCACAATTGTTGTGAGGTTGTGAGCACAGTATTTCTTCCACTGTGCCAATCCTTCGAGTTGGGGGTCTTCCTCTTTTTTGAAGATCCTCCATCTTACTAAGCATGATGTCTTCTCTATGGACTGGTCCCACCTAATAGTACGTCCGAAGTGTGAAAGACTAAGTCTCACCATCCTGGCTTCTAAAGAGCATTCTGGCTGTATTTCTTCCAACACAATTTTGTTTGTTATTCTGGCAGTCCATAATATTTTAAATATTTTTCTCCAACATCATAATTCAAATGCATCAATTCTGCATCATTCAGCATTTTCCCCATGTTGTTGTTGTTATGTACCATCGAGTCAGTTCCGACTCATAGCAACTGGTGAGCTTGAACTACCCACCTTGTGATTCAAACTGACCTCGTGGTCCAGTGCTTATCCTACAGCACCACACTATGGCTCCATTTTACCCATAGACTCCTTCACTAGTGCACATTGAGGCTTGACTTTTTTCCTTCAGTTCTATCAGCTTGAGAAATGCTGAGCATGTTCTTTCCTTTTGGTTTTCTAACTCCAGGTCTTTGCACATTTCATTATAACACTTGGCTTTGTCTTCTCAAGCTGCCCTTTGAAATTATCTGTTCAACTCTTTGACCTCCTCGTTTCTTTCATTTGCTTTTAGCAACTCTATGTTGTACAGCAAGTTTCAGAGTCTCTTTTTCTGACATCATTTTGGTCCTTTTCTTTTTTGTCTTCTGGCTTTGAGTCATTAATGTCTAATGCATCAAATCTGTTCTTGAGATGATCTCTAAATTCAGGTGGGATATGTTCAAGGTCATATTTTGGCTTTCGTGGACCTATTTTAATTTTCTTTAGCTTCAGCCTGAACTTACATATGAACAATTGATGGTCTGTCCTGGCTTTGTTTTGGCTAATGATATGGAGCTTTTCCACTGTCTCTTCCCATAGATGCAGCCAATTTGATATCTGTGTATTCCATCTGGGGAGGTTCATGTGTAGAGTTGTCTTTTATGTTGTTACAAAAATATTTGCAATGAATAAGTCATTTGTCTTTCAAAATTCTATCATGCAATCTCCAGCATCATTTTTATCACCAAGGTCATATTCTTTATGTATTGATCCTTCCTCTTTGTTTATAACCTTTGCATTCCAATCGCCAGTAATTATCAATGCATCTTAATTGCATGTTTGATAAATTTCAGACTCAATAAGTGGATTGGTTGTTCTTGTTAATGAAATAGAATACATGAAGATCATTATCCTAAGCATTTGTTGCTGTTGTTAAGTGCCGTTGAGTCGGTTCTGACTCATAATGACCCTGTACAGGGTTTCCGAGGAGCAGCTAGTGGGTTTGAACTGCCAACCTTGCAGTTCGCAGTCCAATACTGATCCTACAGTACCACACCAGGAGTCCAAATAAGTTGGCAGAATTCTTCCATTTCATCATCACTGGCTTTAGTGTTTGGTGTGTAAATTTGAATAATAGTTGTAGTAACTGGTCTGCTTTCTAGGTATATTGATGTTATCCTATCACAGACAGCATTATACTTCAAGACAGATCTTGAAATGTTCTTTTTGATGATGAATGCGATGTCTTTCCTCTTTAATTTGTCATTCCTGGCAGAGTAAACCACATGAGTGTCCTATTCAAAATGACTAATATCAGTCTATTTCAGCTCATTAATGTTTAGGATGGTGTCCTGGTACGGCGCTGTGGGATAATGCGCTGGACAACAGGATCAGTTTGAACTCGCCAACCATTCCTCAGAAACCTTATATAGCGTCACTATGAGTCAGAACTGACTCGATGGCATTTAACAGCAACAACAACAAATGCTTAGGACAAGGATCTTTATGTCTTCCATTTAACTTTTGACAACTTTCAGTTTTCCTAGATTCATACTTCATACATTTGATGTTCTGATTATCAATGGATGTTTACAGCTGTTTACCCTGGCACTGTGGGTTAATCTGTCAGACTGTAAAGCCGTTTGAACTGCAAGGTCAGTGGTTCAAACTCACCAGCTGCTCCTCGGAAACCCTATGCAGGGTCACTATGGGTTGGAATCAGCTCAATGGTACTTAACAAAAACAACACCCTATTTTGAGTTATGCTCAATCAGCAAATGAAGCTTTACTCAGTTCGCATCATCACGGTCAACTATACTTCCAGGAGGTAGTTCTTCACCAGTGATATTTTGAGTGCCTTCTACCCTGAGGGGCTTGTCTTCCAGCACTATATCTGACAATATTCTGGTGCTATTCACTATATTATTCAGTATTCAATATTCTGTTGCTATCTGACAGTGTTCCAGTGTTATTCATAAGGTTTTCAGTGGCTAAGCATTCAGAAATAGCCCGCCTCACCGTCTTCCTAGTCTGCCATAGTCTGGAAGCTCAGCTGAAACCTGTCCACCACAGGTGACCCTGCTGGTATTTAAATAAAATATCATTGTTATAGCTTCCAGAATCACACCAACACACAAGCCACCACAGTATGACAAACCATTGTGTCACCAGGGTTCCATGAACGACACAGATACTCCTTAAAAATATGTAGGTTGAGCTAACCCGTGCGCTCCATCTTCCCAGACAAATACTGACTGGTTCAGGGGTGGTCACATGGACAAGTAAATCATCAGGACTCAAAATACTTAATTCATTGTTTTTGCTTGAAATACTGAGTAGAATTGTTTTTCTATGCTGACTGTCAGCAATGAGGGCTATATCTTCTGGAGACCCTTTTGAAATCACATGGTAGCGAACTTCACTGAAAGCCAACTAACAGGAAATGGAATGGAGAAATGGAGAAAAAAAAAAAACGGGTCACAACACTTTAGACCTATATAAGCCATGCTTAAAACATTCCGTTTTGTGAGGCCATACATTTTCTTGTCTAAACAAGCCCATTTGCATTGGGTTGCTGTGAATTTTAGCTGAAATACTGTCGCTGACACAGGTAGGTAGGTATCATAACTTGGAACAGTTATGTCTGTGAGCATGGGCTTCAGCATCAGACCAACTTGGGGTTAAATTTCCCTTCCATTCCTATTCGCTGTGTGACTTGAAGATGCTATCTCATTGCTACAAGTTTAATTTTCTAAAGCTGTTAAAGGGGATAACAGAAGTCCCTTCAGCATGGGATTCAATGAGATGGTGCACATGAAATGTTTAGCACAGACAAACGCAAGGAAGGTCACAGTGTCACACTTCTTTGTATGTGTCTGTTGGGGGGTGGGGGTGCCTATATGAAATTATAACGAACCATGAGAATCCAAAACGTCGCCCATCTAGAGGAAAATTTCAGCTTAGCATCTTATGGGGCAAAGGTCCTGGGAGGGCTCAAGGATTTTGTACTCGGATCACTACAGTGGGAATGACAGTCTGAGGACAGTTGTTGTTGTTGTTGTTAAGTGCCGTCAAGTCGATTCCGACCCATAGCGACCCTGCCCATAGAGACCCTGTATAGGGTTTCCAAGGAGCAGCTGGTGAGCTTGAACCACCAACCTTGCAGTTCAAATGACTTTACAGTGTGACACATTAGCTCACAGCACCACACCAGGACTCCAAGAACATAAGGTAGATTTTCAAAATAGGTGATTTGGCTGCTGTTGTACCAAGTTATGACGAAGGGACATTGGCTTTGCTGGGAGCCCAAGGCCATGGCTCAAAATGACCACATGTCTACAATGTGGTCATTTTCTTTTTGAGGTACTATCACCTTCCCAGGGTGTTAGAGGTAAGAAGGACATGGATGCCCTGCTCTCCTGGGATTGGCTGGTTTCTTGTTCATTTCGAGTCCCAGAACTATGGCTCTCCTTGGATTCATTACTCTGATTCCTCGCCATCAAAGCCTTTCTGCTTGATCCTCAGAGATGATCTAACATACGTTCTATAATAATATTTTGAAAAACAAAACCAAAAATATTGTTGTTTTGGTATTACTTGTGCATTATTTTATGCCAATCAGCTCACCTCAGGACAGAGAATACAAAGTTATGATGGAAAAAGAGAAGGGGTAAAATATGGATTAATATGTCATTGAATTATCTGCCCATAGTATGAATTTGCTTATTCTTTTTCATAGTGATATTATTGTTTTTAAAGTATTATTTTAAATGGATGGCAGGCAGGAGTATATTTACCAATTTATCCTAAAGCAAATGCTGCTTTGGTTCAAATCAAGGACCTTCAGGATTGATGAGAAATGGTTTAGTGCTCTGTATGTTTTCTGTCGGAATTATAATAGATACTAGTTTTCCTCCCTGTTTTCACTAGAAAAAGTCCCTGGTAAAGAAGAGTCCCTGACTGCTCTGTAGAGTAATC
>NW_006408620.1:563893-564364 GCF_000296735.1 Chrysochloris asiatica
ATCCAGCCTAAAACATGCAGAATGACACTACCTCAAAAAAAAAAAGGGGGGGGGGGAATCAGTAGACATATATAGATATAAAGACACCAATGCCACACAGATTCTATAGAAGCAGTTAGTTAACATTTAGAAGGACATTTGGAAAAACATATTCCAAATTCACTAAACTGGGGTTACCTCAGAGTTAGGGCAGAAAAGTCTATGATTGGTAGTGGCAATTAAAGGGGGCTTTTGTTTTTCAAAAGGAGACTATATTAATATATTATGTATTTGTCATGTTAAATGGTGTGGAATAGGTTCCGACTCTATATAGTGTTTCCAAGGAGCAGCTGGTGGGTTTGAACTGCCAACCTTGTGGTTCAAACCAACCTTGAGGTCCAGTGTTTATCCTAAAGTGCCACACCAGTACTCTATCTATCTATCCATCTATCTATCTATCTATCTATCTATCTATCTATCTATCTATCTATC
>NW_006408620.1:564731-565644 GCF_000296735.1 Chrysochloris asiatica
TGGATTCAAGCAAAATGAAGTCTTTGAAAAATTTCAATGTTTTCTCCATTTATCATGATTTTATTTATTGATCCAGTGATGAGGATTTTTGTTTTCTTTACACTGAGGCATAATCCATACTGAATACTATAGTCTCTGATCTTCATCAGTAAGTATTTTGAGTCCTCTTCTCTTTCAGCAAGCAAGGCTGATCATCTGCATATTGCAGGTTGTTAATGAGTTTTCCTCCAATCTTGATGCCATGTTCTTCTTCACATAACCCATCTTCTTGAATAATTTGCATTATATAGATTGAATAAGTATGGTGAAAGGCTACAACTCTGGTGCAAATCTTTCCAGATTTAAAACCATTCAGTGTCCTCTTGTTCTCTTCTATCATTGCTGTTGTTATGTCAAGTCGGTTCCAACTTACAGCGACCCTGTATAGGGTTTTTATGGATCCAAGCAAAATGAAGTCTTTGACAACTTCAATCTCTTCTCCATTTATCATGATGTTATTTATTGGCCCATTGGTTGGAATTTTTGTTTTCTTAACCTTGAGGTGCAATCCATACTGAAGGACATGGTCTTTGATCTTCATCAGGAAGTATTTTAAGTCCTCATCACTTTTAGCAAGCAAGATTGTATCATCTGCCTATCTCAGGCTGTTAATGAGACTTCCTCCAATGGGAGAGGATACCATTTTATGAAATTGTAGAATGCATTGAGTCTCCCACATATACTTGGGGAATTAGTTTAAATGAAAAAAAAAAAAAGTATCAAAGTTACAGGAAAGAGAAGGCATGATCAAACTAAGTATTTTAAGGAACATTTAATTAAGAGTTTATTTACCATGGGAGGGTGGGGTATCAGAAAACAACAAAAATCCCCAGCAACTAGTTACAGTAGCCTTTTTACCATCCTTTGTACCTCA
>NW_006408620.1:572973-575402 GCF_000296735.1 Chrysochloris asiatica
TCCAGAGAGGGAGAGCGACTGTGTGCTGAAGACCTGGGGGGTACGGGGGAAGGATTGCATGGAGGGGATTGTAACCATAGCAATGAGACGATATATGATAGAATGAATGTAAAACTAATGTTCTCCCATGTAAACTATCCCATAATTCAAAAGAAAACATTTAAGGAAAAAAAAAAAAAAGAACTGGAGGTAGACCTGTACTCCTTACTGGAAGATAGACAGACTTTGGAAGTGCCTGAGAAGGAATTCAGAAAAATGATTATAAAAAGTATCAAAACATTATACAATGGAGTTGAGCAAAGTAAGGAAGAAGTCAGGAAAGCGCTATTGGAACAATCAAATAAGTTAGATACAGCATTAGAAACAATTAAAAACCTACAGAAAGAGGTCCAAACGATTAATAATAGAATATCAGAAATGGACAACACACTGAAAGGGCAAAGGGGTAGAATTGAAGAGATAGAAGCCAAAACTAGTGAGCTAGAAGATAAATCTCTCAACACTACTAAGATAGAAGAGCAAGCACAAAAAAAGGATAAAAAAAAAAATCTGAGGAAGGCCTAAGATTCATGTTGGACAACACGAAGAGGAATAAGTTAAGAATTATCAGCATTCCGGAACAGGAAGATTCAGACAATTCCACAGAAGAGATAGTTGAAGAGCTTATGGAAGAAAATTTCCCTAACACCCTGAAACCTAAAAAGATAAGCATTCTAGAAGCTCAACAAACCCCTGGAAGGATAGACCCTAAAAGAAAATCACCAAGACATATAATAATCAAGCTCTCCAAAATCAATGCTAAGGAGACAATCCTGAAAGCAGCTAGGGAAAAGAGATGTGTAACATACTAAGGAAAACAAATCAGACTAAGTCGAATCTCTCAACAGAAACCATGCAGGCAAGAAGGCAATGGGGAGACATATATAAAACTCTAAAAGAAAAAAAAAAACCCGCCAACCAAGAATTCTCTACCCAGCAAAGCTGTCAATAAAATATGACAGTGTAATCAAAACATTCCAGGATAAACAGAAGCTAAGGATTTTGCCAAAGCTAACCCTTCTATGAAAAACATCCTAAAGGAAGTTCTGTGGACTGAGAACCAACAACAGAAAACAACCAGAGAGTGACGGACATGGCAGCATCACCCTGAACTCAATCAACACATGGAAGAGTCAAGAACATAATAAAATTATGAGAAAAGAGGATGTGGGAGCTCAGTCTATCAAAACAATTAAAATGTGAAAGAAGGTAAACACAGAGGAACAGAGATCCAGGTGGTGAGAAGGTCAAGTAGATTACAGGATAAAATAGACTATCTTAAATGGAGGGAAGAGTTAATGGAATATAAGGTAACCACAACAGTGGGGTTAGGGTGGAGGGTTTGGTTTGGGTGTTGGGGAGGGCAATACAAGAAGGGGGAGGGTGCTGAAGAACAAGATAGATAGGGGAACACTGAGGTAGGTTTGCATGGCCTAAGTGGGACAGAGGTAAATAGTGATGCATGTTCAACCTTGGAACAACAGGGCTTGGAACATACAGGGATCTAGGCATAGCTTGAAGATGGGAAATAATACTAAAATGCTTGACTGTCTTATGAATATTGGTTTCCCTTGCCTACTATTGTAAAATAGATACTTGAGTGGGATACAAAGAAATGGTGGGAAACATAATTACAGAAAACTTTTAAGCCTGTCTTTAGCCTATAACTGATTGGAATACCTAAAAGAAGTTCTAGAACTTGCCCAGTGAAACAGGCCTCTTGCAGAGCCTTTTCAGAGTATAGGACCTTAGGTGGAATCCTGAGTCCCATCCAGAACCTCATGAGGTGGGACATTCCCACTAGTAAGGACAAGCAGACCAGCCTGGAACAGCTAGAGCAACAGAAGATACATCTTCAAGGAAAGATCATCAGGAAAACCGCAAACAAAAATGTCAGCATGACTGGCTACTACAAGAATAAGCAAGCTGTTCGCCAGGAAGCCATAAAGGTAAGCAATCAAGTTCCTTCAGGACAAACTCCCCTCTAAGACTGAAACTCAAAGGGAACACATGAGTAGGCATGTAAGCTTGCTGGCGACCACATTGGTCTACTGGTGAGTGGAAGATGGGGAAAGGCAGCAATGAAGAAATGGGCTGAATTCAACCATGTTTCATAGACTCCCATTAACCTGGAGGTGAGAGAGAGAAGAGGAAGGGCTGGTTGGTCCGAAGTGTGGTGAGACCTGAGGACACTTGAGCCCATGGACAAGGACATAGCCACAGAGGGCTAGAGCTGAGAATGAAGCATTCAGTTGATATGAAGTGAGGGGAGATGCACAAGAACACCCAAAGTTGCAGATAGTACCCATTTGACCTAGCTTCGATGGCTTGATAATCAGAACTTGACTAGAGAAAGATTAAAACAAAAACAAAAAAAAGAAAAAAAAAAT
>NW_006408620.1:575692-585204 GCF_000296735.1 Chrysochloris asiatica
ATAAGATTTGTATGATTCAGTAGTGAATAATTGTTATCATGACTAATTGTGACTGTCACAATTGTAAAGGTAGAAGTTTTGTAACAAAAACAGGGGATTGGTTAATCTTACAGTCCAGAAACAGAGGACCCTAGGACCATCAAGGGAGAAGAACGCAAGCAGAATGCGGGGCCTTACCCAGAGAAGCAGTGACGTCAGAGAGGGAGGCAGAGATAGGGTGATGGAGACGGGGAGCAGCTGAGGACTCTAGAGTCATCAGAAGAGAAAGACTAAGAGCTGGCGGCCAGGAGGGAGATTTACAGAATGTGCCCTTTGGACATGTAAGTTATATGCCTGAGTGTTTTTTGAAAAAAGCTAAAACCAGCTGCTCCTTGGAAACCCTATACAGGGTTGCTATGGGTCAGAATTGACTCAATGGCACTTAACAACATCAACAAAGTGAATAGAGAGAAATACTGTTAACTGATGGTACATAGAGGGGATTATAATCATTGTAATGAAACAAGGTGTATGATTTATTGAATGTAAAACTGATGATCTGCCCTGTAAACTTTCACTCAATCCACAAGAAAAACCTTAAAAAAAATAAGAACTGTGAATCCCAAGGTTGGCCTCTTGAACCCACCAGCTGCTCTGTGGGAGAAATATGAGGTTTTTTGCTCTTGCAAAGTTTTTTTTTTTTGTTTTTTTTAAAGCCTCAGAAACCCTATTATGAATAGGAATCGACTCAATTTCATTCAACCAAAACAATCCCCTGTGGGACAGTCCTTAAAGTGTTCCAGAGGGTCACTGTCAGTTGGAATGAACTCAATGGCTGTGGGTTTGGGTTCAGTTAATCAGCCAGATTCCTTGAAGCTGTTGTTTGTGAATAACCTCACTTTGGAGGTTTATGGATTAGGACCTCTGGCTAAATAATCTCCTTTCTCTAATACTCCTCATTCCTTTCCCTTTTGAAATTTTCTGCATTGCACAGTATCACCATATGACAGGCTTTAGATGTGTACTTTTCCATTCTATTAGCTAGAATGCAAACCCTACATGGTCAGGGATTTTTGCCTGTCTTATTTTGTCCGTCCTGTGTTCCCAGCAGCTAGCACAGTGCTGGCTCTTAAGAGCTAAATAAAAATGTGTTGGATAAGTGAATGACTGTAAATTTTTTCCAAGGCTGTAATGAGATCTCACAGTCCAAGAATATTTAAAGTCTAAGAAAGAATCCTTGTCAACAAGTACTTTCTAGCCTTTAGACCCAGTGTTTCCTTCAATCATGTGTTCTGGGTCCATGTCTACACCAGAGAGCCTCATATAATGTGGTCCTGCCTCTAACTTCAAATCCTGTCCACCTTGTTTCACTGCCACCAGAGGGCTCTTTTTAAAGCATTGGATCTGGTTATGTTCTTTGGAAGAGCCTATAAGGTGTGCCTGACCCAAGCCATGGTATTTTCAATAACCTCATATGCATGCGAAAACTGGGCAATGAGTAAGGAAGACCGTAGAATTGATGCTTTTGAGTTATGATGTTGGAGGAGAATTTTGAAAGTGCCATGGGCTGCCAAAAGAACTAACAGATCTGTGTTGGAAGAAGTACAGCCAGAGTGCTCCTTGGAGGCCAGGATGGCCAAACTTCGCCTGTCATACTTTGGACATATTGTCAGGAGACACCAGCCCCTGGAGAAGGATATCATGTTTGGTAAGGTGGAGGGTCAGATAAAAAGAGGAAGACCCCCAGCGAGATGGATTGGTCAAGTGGCAGCATCAGTGGGCTCAAATGTGGCATTAATTGTGAGGTTGGCCCAGAACCAGGCAGTGTTTAGTTCTATTGTACATAGGGTAGCTATGAGTCGGCACAGACTCGATGGCACCTAACAACAACCAAACGTTGCCTCTTAGTATCTCTAAGACTCAGTTAATGGCACCTTTCAACCAAGTCAGCTCCCAGGTTACATGTTTATACTACTTCAGATGCTCCTGGCTCCTTTTAAATCAGAAAACATACTTCCAACTTATTTAAGCAATATGGACATGCACTGAATTCCAAAAAAGAAGCCAAACATGTTAACAGTGGATTCTGAGCCATTAGTCCGTTTTGTTCATAGGTTGGTAGAGGGAAAAAAGCAACTACAGTGCTGATCTTACGTCTTCACCCGACGTTGTGCAGAAGATAAGACACCAATGCACAGTACATCTTGAGTCTTCTTCTTAAGTATCTTGAGCGCTGTCAACTTCCCTTTAGGACTCCCTGGACTGATTTGGGTCATTGCCCATTCTTAAGTCACTCCGGTCTCTAGGAGAAAGCCAGGTCTGTATTTCAGAATCAATCATTAGCATGTAGGATAAAAATCATGATTGGTTTTTAGTTCTAAGGCTCCTTACTTCCCTGCTTCTCTGGAGTTGAGGATTAATGTGTCGAGTGTCTCCAGAATGGAAGAGGAGGTAGGAAGAATGTGCAGGGGATAATCACACTTCCTTTCCAATCAACTCATAGCATCTTATACACGATTCCTTCAAGCACATATCACAATTCTTTCTTTTTAATTAATAAATGTGAATGAATGAATAATGAATCAATCAATGGGTAGGGTTTCACCTGTTAGGCCAAAGAAGGATGTCCAAGAAAGTTGGGATGGGTTGTAAAGTCATGGTCTCTTAGGATTTGTAACAACTGGAGCCAAAGTGGATTCCACCAGGGAGAATTTCTAAACATTAGACTAAGCTGGTCTTAGTCAAACAGTAAAAGATCTTGAATGCCATGGTAAAGTGGGTGTGGTGCATCCTTTGGTCATTTAAGGGTTCACACATTTACTGATCTACTCCATGCACTATGATAGAAAGTGGGGATAAGATGGTAGAACATGGCAGATATGATTCCTGATCTCAAGGACGCAGTGGGAGGTAGAGACCCTGAGCAAACACATTTGCAGGAGCTAATTAACTAGATCCTAAGTGGTTATGAATTGGGCTGTGAACCTTAAGGTCAGCAGTTCAAAACTACCAGCTGTTCTGCTGGAGAAAGATGAGGCTTTCTGCTCCAGTAAAGATTTATAGCCTCAGAAAACCTGTACAGGGTCGCTATGAGTCGGAACCGACTCCACAGCATATAACAACAACAACAACAACAACAACATCTCTTCTGGTAGGAGCTCTGGTAGCGTAATGATTACGAGTTGGGCTGCTAACCTCAAGGCAGTTTGAAACTACAAGCCATTCCATGGGAGAAAGATGAGGCTTTCTGCTCCCGTAAAGATTTATAGCCTTGGAAACCCTGTGCAGGGTCTTTATGAGTTGGAACTGACTCCACGGCACTTAACAACAACAACAATCTCTTCTGGTAAGACCACTGACCAGCCATAATTCTCTAGAGAGAGTCATCTTGCTTCTCTGGGCTCCGAGGATTCCTTGAAGTGGTGGTTGTAATATAGACAAGTCCAAGAGCTCTATGCTAAGTGTTTGTATTCACTCAATTTAACCTCTAACAGCACTAAAACTGTCCCCATTTTACATAGAGGATAAGTAACTTGCCCAAGGACACAGAGCTAGTAAGTGGTAGAGCTGAGATCTGAATCCAATCAGACCCAGTCCAAAATGCAGACTCTTAACTGCTATGCCACACACTGCCTCCCAAAAAGTGGCTATCATCTTTATCCCCATTTTACAGATGAGAAGACTGAGGCTCAGAGTATCTAAGTTATTTGCCCTAGACCACAGAGAATCTGAATGCAAGCAGACAGTAGAAATTATACATCAGATCATGATCCCATACCACCCCTGCAGGGCACTGGCACTTCTTTACACATCTCCCTGTATTCACCAGTAGAACAGCTCCTAAAGGGTGAAAACAAAACAAAGCACACAACTAAAATCATTGCTGATGATTCGGTTTAGACTCACAGCAACCCCACGTATGACACAGTAGAGATGCTCCGGAGGAGTATTTAGCTGTAATCTTTACGGAAACAGATCCCCAGGTCTTTATTCCTTGACCTTTCTTCAAACTACCAATCTTCCAGTTAGCAGCAAAGCACAAACCAGGAGTGCCACTCAGAAACTTCCTCAAGGGTAACAACCTGGTCTAGTCCTCTCTGTTCCTTCAGCTCTAGCATGGCACTGGGAATTAATCTACTATGCAAAATTTTGTTGAATGAATGAGCAATCATTAGTGAAGCTCCTGGGTACAGGGTATGATTTGTGCACAGGAGAATCTAGATAAAGGGAGGAGTAGTTAATCTTACAATCCAGAAACTGAGGACCCTAGGACCATCAAGGGAGAAGAGCACAAGTGGAATGTGGGACCCTATCCAGAGAAGCAGCGACACCAGAGATAGAGGCAGAGATGAGGACATAGAGGGAGCAGCTGAGGACTCCAGACTCATGGAAAGAGAAAGGCTGTGTGTTGGTGGCCAGAAGGTAGGCTTGCAGAATGTGCCCTTTGGTTGTTTCAATAATTATATATTCCTGTGTGTTTTTGTGTACAGCACCCTGCACCCCTCCCCCCCCCCAAAGCAAATACCATTGAATGATGATGCATGGAGAGGATTGTAATCGTTGCAATGAAACGATGGTGTAAAGCTGATATTCTCCCATGTAAACGATCACTCAATTCACAATAAAAACTTCAAAAGGAAAAAGAGAGAGAGAGTCTAGAAATATTCTTAACAAATTGGATCTGTCTGTGAGCCTCTATTTCTTCAGCCACAGGAAGAAACAAAACTCTTGAAAAGGAAGAAAGAAAGAAAATGGGGCATAACAAGGATTCCAGGCTGGATTCCATGACGTCACCCTCAAGTTGGATGTCTATACTGGTAAACAAAGGCTCTTGTGACATGGGCCCTGGCCAGCCTGGCCACTCGACTGGAGCGGGGGAGGCAGTTAAAGCAGCCTGCCCCAACACTGGCCTCCACCCCAAGCTTTAGCTCAGGCGCCTCTGCATTCAGCAGGTATCTCATCCAAGGGAAAACCAGGACAGGAAATCATGTTGCCATGGAGACCAAAGAGGCCCTTCCAGACACAGGGGAAAATAAACATGTTCTGGTTGGACTTAACCCCCACGAAGCCAGGGTGGCCTGACTTTCTAGTAGGAGAGGTCCCAGTTTGCACTAGAAATGTCCAGGGTCTCTCCCCAAAGGATTCTCAGCATTAAGCTCTAGGGCTCTCAGCTTCAGCCCACTCAGGGCTCTAGGGTCTGGGTCACCCAGGACAGAAGGAGGTGATATTATGTACCCAGACCTAAGGCCTCTTCTGATTCTTTCACGACTTAGGATCTTAATGCTGATGACAATGACTAATATTTAAATTGTGCTTGCTGAGTGCCAGGTACCATTTCTACACACTTTAGGACTATTAACTCATTCAATCCTCATGACAACCTGAAGAGAAAAGCGCTGTTAATGATTCTATTTTACTGATGAGAAAATTGTTGTTCTGATTCATAGCGACCCTGTATAGGATTTCTGAGGAGAGACTGATGAGTTTGAACCGCCAGCCTTTCACTTCAAACCTACCTTATGGTGGAATGTTTATCCTACAGTGCCACACCAGGACTCCTGAGAAAACTGAGGAACAGTGAAATTAAGTGATATATTTGTCCAAAGTCACCAGATAGTTCATGGTGGCACTCGAATTTGAGGCACTTTGACAGTATTTGGAGTTCCTAGGTGGTGCAAATGGTGAAAGCATTCAGCTGCTAAACAAAAAGTCGGGGGTTCAAGTTCACCCACAGGTACCTTGGAATAAAGTCCCGGTGATCTACTTCTAAAAACTCAGTCATTAAATACCTTATAGAGCATAGTTCTACTGATAGAACTATAGCCGACTTTTATACTACATAGAACTGTACCATAATTCTACCACCACTCAGAGTTTACTCAGTGGAAATTTAAGAGCACAGGGCTTTAGAGTCTCCAAAATAAGCTGACTGGTCCTGGCTTGGTCCAGATAATTAATCCTCCTGAGTCGCAGTTTCCCCATTGGGATGTAAACTCCTAATTCAAAGGATTGTTGTGATGGTTAATTTTGATGGTATATTTATTGAACATGTACTGGAGTCCTGGTGTGGTGCTGTAGGATAAACACTGGACCACAAGGTCACTTTGAACTGCAAGGTTGGCAGTTCAAATCCAACAGTCACTCCTCAGAAACCCTATACAGAGTCACTGAGTCAGAAGCAACTCAACAGCACTGAACAACAACATCATGTGCTCTATTACTGCTGTGCCTTGGAAGGTTGTTGTTGTTCAGTGCTGTTGAGTCAATTCCGACCCAAAGCAACCCATAACAACCCTGTAGAGGGTTTCCAAGGAGCAGCTGGTGAGCTTGAACCACCAAGCTTGCAGTTCAAAAGACTTTGCAGTCTGACGCATTAGCCCACAGGGCCACACCAGAACTCCATCTTGGAAGGTTAAGTGTCATGAATTGTCCAAAGGTCTTCTTTGTTCTTTGGCTTCCCATTGGTTTTAACCAACAGGACACCCTAGAAGGTGATCGAGGGGAGGGAGAGAACGGATAGGAATATTCTCCAGCTTTCTCTCTGTGGAGAGTCAGAGCTCCTACCAGGTAACCCTCTTCACGTAAGGGTCTCAGTTCTCCAGGTTACTCTTACCTTGTCCCCTTCTGCCTAGGGTGGTAAGGTTGTTGTTGTTAGGTGCTGTCAAGTGGGTTTGATTCATAGCGACCCTATATACAATAGAACAAAAAACTGCCCAATACTGCGCCATCCTCACAATGGTTACACTTGAGCCCATTGCTGCTGCCATGGCCAGTCCATCTTGTTGGGGGTCTTCCTCTGTTTCACTGACCCGCCACTCTACCCAGCAATATGTCCTTCTCCAGGGACTGGTTGCTCCTGATAACGTCCAAAGTATGAGAGATGAAGTCTCGCCATCCTGGCTTCTAAGGAGCATTCTGGATGTACATCTTCCGACACAGGACTGTTTGTTCTTCTGGCAGTCCATGATACTTTCAAGATTCTCCAATAGTGTAACTCAAATGCATCAATTATTCTACTGTCTTCCTTATCCACTGTCCAACTCTCACATGCATGTTGTTGTTGTTGTTATGTGCCATCGAGTCGGTTCCGACCCATAGCGACCCTGTACAGGGTTTCCGAGGGTGTAAATCTTTACGGGAGTAGAAAGCCTCATCTTTCTCCCGCGGAGCAGCTGGTAGTTTCGAACCGCTGACCTTAAGGTTCGCAGCCCGATTCGTAACCACTACGCTAAGGAGCTCTGGTAGCATAGTGGTTATGAATCGGGCTGCAAACCTAAAGGTCAGCGGTTCGAAACTACCAGCTGCTCCGCGGGAGAAAGATGAGGCTTTCTACTCCCGTAAGGATTTACACCCTCGGAAACCCTGTACAGGGTCGCTATGGGTCGGAACCGACTCGATGGCACGTAATAACAACAACTCACATGCATATGAGATGAAAATACCATGACTTGGGTCAGGCACACCTTAGTCCTCAGTCTGCTATCTTTGCTCTTAAACACTTTAAAAGAGGTCTTGTGCAGCAAGCAGATTTGCCTAATGCAACATGTCACTTGATTTCTTAACTGCTGCTTTCAAGAGTGTTGATTGTGGATCTAAGCAAAATGAAGCCTTCAACAACTTCTATCCTTTCTCCATTTATCATGATGTTATTTATTGGTTCAGATGTGAGGGTTTTTGTTTTCTTTACACTGAGGTGCAAAGGGTGATAAAAAGACCACTGTAATTAGTTGCTGGGGATTTTTGTTGTTTTCTGATACCCTGCCCTCCCATAGTACGTAGCCCCTTTATTAAATGTTCCTTAAATTACCTAATTTGATCACACCTTCTCTTTCCTGGGACTTTGATGCCTTTTTTTTTTTCATTTTACCTAATTCCCACAGTATATGTGGGAGACTCAGTGAAATCTACACGTTTCATAAAATAGCATCCTCTCCCATTTCCCAACATAATATTTACAGTTCTCACTGAGCCCCGGTGTGGCACTGTAACCAAAAGGTTGGCAGTTCAAACCCACCAACTGATTTTGGAAACCCTATACAGGGTCACTATGAGTGGAAACCCACTCATAAGCACAAAAGAGCAACAATATCTCACCCAAGTTTACACGAGAGATGAATTATATCATACATGGTGAGGTTGTGGAGTACATGGATACTCTTATCTACTGATGAGTACTGATGAGTAAAACGTCTCAGAGCTGGAACCCAACAGGCTGTCTTGTTTTCCCGGGTCTCTCAAGTTTTCGCTTTTGACAGAGGACAGTCTTATCACTTTTCTATCACCATTGTTGTTTTGTTATTGAGTGCCATAGAGTCAGTTCCGACTCATAGCGACCCTGTATAGGGTTTCTAAGGAGCAGCTGGTGAGTTTGAACCACCGAACTTGTGGTTCAAACCAACCTTGCGGTCCAGTGCTTATCCCACAGCACCACCCCAGGACTTCTTTCTATTGCCATTAATGAAACATATTTTTGTTTTCCTTCTCTGACAAGTTTCTACATTACACAGATTCCGGCTTTTGTACATTTTATTGTAAAAGCTAAATGCAGAGGAATTTGGTACTATTTTTCAAAATTCTTAAATTGTATTTCCCTTTTGACCCAGTAATTTTCGTTTTAGGAATTCATCTCAAGGAAATAATCATACCAACATGAAAAGACGTAGTGTTGGTCAAAACAAACCAGTTGTCAACTTAATTAATTCACTTAACCAACATTATTCAAGTGCCTAAGGAGTTCTGGTAGCATAGTGGTTAGGAGTCGGGCTGCTAACCTCAAGGTCAGGAGTTCGAAACTACCAGCTGTTCCGTGGGAGAAAGATGAGACTTTCTGCTCCCGTAAAGATTTGCAGCTTCAGAAACTCTATGCAGGGTCTCTATCTATGAGTTGGAACCGACCCCACAGCACATAATCAGCACCACAAAGCTTTAAAGACTATCTTTAAGGACATAGCAGTAAACAAGCCTGCTACATTGCCTGTTCTCATGAATTTTTTGTTTTTGTAGTTGAATTTATTATAACCCATACATAGAAAGGAATGGCATGAAACTATGAAAAAAAGAAAGAAAAGTAATAGCTCCTATGTGTTGTTTTAGAAAGATGTCCACATATATTATTAACAGAAAAACAAAACAAAACAAAACACGCAAGGTTACAGAATACTAAGTAAAAGAGGGTCTCATTTCTGTTTATTCATTTAGAAAAAAAATTGAAAACTATAAAACAAACTTGATAGTTTGTTGGGGAGATGGGATTATCAGGTTTCAGTATTCATATTTTATACAGCTCTGTGTTTTTTGCATTTTACTGAAACAAGATCAATTAATAAGAAAAAATATATATTTCCATTTTGAGCAATAAAATGTCTCTGCTTGCTTCCTTTATGCTTTCTTCCTGTTGTTGTTGTTGTTGTTGTTAAGTGCCATCGAGTTGGGTCTGACCCATAGTGACCCTGTACAGGGTTTCCGAGGGTGTAAATCTTTACGGGAGTAGAAAGCCTCATCTTTCTCCCACGGAGCGGCTGGTAGTTTCGAAC
>NW_006408620.1:586844-587961 GCF_000296735.1 Chrysochloris asiatica
CGTAGCATTCATCATCAGAAAGAACATTTCAAAATTTATCTTGAAGCATAACACTATCTGTGATAGGATAACATCCATATGCTTACACCTGAGGCCACTTAATTTCACCATTATTCAAATTGATGCACCAACCACTAAAGTCAGTGATGATGATATTGAAGAGTTCTACTAACTTCTTTAGTCTGAAATTGATCAAACATGTAATCAAGATGGAATGTGAAGGTTAGAAAAAAAGAAGAAGGATTGTTGTTGTTGTTAAGTACCATGGACTTGGTTCCAACTCATAGGGGCCCTGCACAGGGTTTCCAAGGCTGTAAATCTTTACGGGAGCAAAAAGCCTCATTTTTCTCCTGCAGAATAGCTGGTAGTTTTGAACTGCCGACCTTGAGGTTAGCAGCCAATTCGTAAACACTATGCTACCAGAGCTCCTTAAGAAGAAGGATTAGCAGGTGGAAGTTGGAAAATATGGCCTTGGTGATAGAAATGATGCTGGAAACTGCATGATAGAATTTTGCAAGAACAATGACTTCTTCACTGCAAATACCTTTTTTAAACAACATAAAAGGCTACTATACACATGGACCTCACCAGATGGAATCAAATTGACTACATCTATAGGAAGAGATGGACACCTGGTGTAACGCTGTAGGATCAGCACTGGACTGCAAACCACAAGGTCAACAGTTCAAAACCCCCAGCTGCTTCTCAGAAACCCAATACAGAGTCACTGAGCTGGAATCAATTTGACAGCGCTTAGCAACAACAATGGGCCTATAGGTGGAAACGCTCAGTATCATCAGCTAAAACAAGCCCAGGGGCAAACTATGACCAGAAATATGACCTTGAACATATCCCACCTGAATTTAGAGATCATCTCAAGAACAAATTTGATGCTTTAGTCACTAATGACCAAAGACCAAGCTTAACGAACTGAAGAAAAAATTCAAGGCTTGACTAACAATATTGAAGGATTCTATGGGAAAAATAAGGAGCTCTGGTAGCATAGTGGTTACGAATCAGCTTGTGAACCACAAGGTCAGCAGTTCGAAACTACCAGCTGTTCCGCGGGAGAAAGATGAGGCTTTCTGCTCCCGTCAAGATTTACAACCTTGGAACC
>NW_006408620.1:589302-601196 GCF_000296735.1 Chrysochloris asiatica
ACAGCACACCTGTTAGGGGATTCTATGTTGTATTCAGTGACAATGCTTTGGGGAATGAACAATTGCTGTATTGTCTCATTAATTTTAGTTTTAAGATTCACTGCTGGTTCTTTCAACCACATTGAACTCATAAGTTCTATAACCATTTTCTTTTATATTTTTTGTTTACTGATTTATTTCCTCTGCATTCCTCAAGTTCTTCTTTTGTTGCATTGGCATAACTTTCTCCTGTGCCACGTCTGCTTTTCTGGTGTCTGGTGAAATGGTGATGACATGAATGCATTTTCCTCTGCATATGCTTGGTAGAGTCACTTCTTGCCTATGCTATGCCCTTTGACCTCATTGATCACACACTATTTTTCAGACATACTACTTTCTTTGCAGTACATCTTTGTTTCAGAAGAAATGTTTTCTTCTGTGATTTTTAATCTTTGAAACTCTTCTTATACTATGAGTATTTCATAGGTCTCAAGTTCTTTTAAGCAGTTCTTAATTAGCTATTACTTTAACTTATTGATCTATAAAAGTGTCACTAGAATGTCTCCAAGTTTGGATTTGTACTTCTACCGGTATTTGAAACAGAAAGGCAGATTGGCAGTAGGTACAGTCATTCATTCTGTTTCTGAAGTATAGTTCAGTCAAGTAATTCATTCAAAATCTCTAAAGAGTGTTGCTGTTGTTAAGTGCTATTGAGTTGGTTCTGACTCATAGCAACCCGGTCCAGGGTTTCCGAGGAATGACCTTGTGGTTCAAACTGACCTTGCAATCTAGTGCATTATCCTGCAGCACCACGCCAAGTAAAATTAAATCCTTGACAACTTCAATCTTTTCTTCATTTATCATGATGCTGTTTATTGGTCCAGTTGTGAGGATTTTTAGTTAGTTTGTTTGCTTATATTGAGTTGTAATCTATACTAAAGGCTGATTCTTTGACCTTCAGCCATAAGTGCTTCAAGTCTTCCTTGTTTCCAGCAAGCCATGTTGTGTCATCTGCATATCACAGGCTATTAATGAGCTTTCCTCCAATTTTGATGTCATGTTTCAGATTATTTGCTCAGCATCCTGATTGAATAAGTATGGTGAAAGAATACAGCGCTGACGCACACCTTTTCTAATTAAAACCATTTAGTATTCTTATTTTGTTCTACCAACTGACTCTTGGTCTATGTACAGGTTCCACATGAATATAATTAAGCATTCTAGAATTCCCATTCTTTGCAATATTATCCATAGTTTGTTATGATCCACACAGCTGAATATCTTTGCATAGTAAATAAGACATAGGTAAACATCTTTCTGGTAATCTCTGCTATTAATTAGTAGGATGACAACCCTTGTTGATATATTGCTGCAACCATTTTTGAATTATGTTCAGCAAAATTTTACTTGCATGTGATATTAATGATATTGTTCCATAATTTCAGTATTCTATTGGGTCATCTTTCTTTGGAATGAGCACACATATAGATCTTTTCCAGTCCATTGGACAGGTCTTCAAATTTCTTGGCATAGATGAGTAAGCACCTCTAGAGACGTATTTTGTTGAAACATTTCCACTTCTATTCCCTCAGTTCCTGGAGCCTTGTTTTCTCCCAATGCTTTTAGGGTTCCTTCAATACCATTGGTTCTTAATTCTGTGGCACATCCGAAAATGACTGAACACCAACCAGTTCTTTTTGGTACAGTGAAGTTGTGTGTTCTTCCATCTTCTTTGGGTGTTTACTGTTTCATTTAGTATTTTGCCTATAGAATCCTTCAATATCACAAGTTGAGACTTCTTCAGTTCTTTCAGCTTCAGAAATGCTGAGCAAGTTTTTCCATCTTTGTTTTCTTACTCTAGTTCTTGACACACTTCATTACAATACTCTCCTGTGTCTTCCTGAGCTGCCCTTGGAAATTTTCTGTTTGTTCTTTTACTTCATTATTTCTTCTGTTGCTTTAGCATTTTCCTCATATACCCATAAGGGACTTCACAAAGTTTGTGGAAAAATGGAATTAAAAGATAGTAGAATTTTTCCACAAACGATTTAAGGACATACGTATAAATTTTTCTGTAAACTAAAAAAGTTTGTTTAAAAAATTCATATATACATGCTTCAAAAAGTTTGTGGAAAAATTCTATCTTTTGAAGCTCTCTTTATACGTAAGGACTCCTGGTGTGGCACTGTAGGATCAGCACTGGATTGCAAACCCCAAGGTTGGCAGTTCAAACCCACCAACTGCTCCTCAGAAACCCTATACAGAGTTGCTATGAGTTGGAACTGACACAACGGCACTTCACAACAATAACTAACTATACATAAACGCACTCATACACGAAGGCACTGCAAAAAATTTGTGGAAAACTTTCATTATCTTTTAATTCCATTTTCCCAAAAGCTTTCTGAAGCCCCCTCATAAGTATATTGTTGTTGTTGTTGTTAAGTGTAGTTGAGTTGGTTCCGACTCATAGTGGCTTTTCATAGTGTTTCCAAGGAGCAACTGGTGGGTTTGAACTGCTGACCTTGTGGTTTGCAGTCCAGTATTGATCCTACAGCATTACACCAGGAGTCCTCGTAAGCTGAAGCAACAGAAGAAGTGATGAAGTAAAAGAGCAATTAGAAAATGTCAAAGGGCAGCTCAAGAAGACAAAGTATTACAATATGTCCTGGTGTGATGCCACAGGATAAACACAGGACTGCTAACTGCAAGGTAGGTGGTTCTAACCCACCAGCCACTTCTCAGAAGCTCTAGCCATGGTGGTTATGATTTGGAACTGACTTGATGGTCTTTAACAACACACACACATATTGGATATGCACTAGACTTTGAACCATAAGGTTGGTGGTTCAAAAACACCAGCTGCTACATGGGAGAAAGATGAGGCTTTCTGCTCCTGTGAAGATTTACAGCCTTGGAAACCCTATACAGGGCCACTATGAGTTGGAATTGATTCGCCGACACTGAACACCCACACAAATGTATAGATATATAGTTTGCAGACATCATAATATTTCTTTCCTAAATACTACATGAGGTCTCTATCACTGAGCAGTAAGGATTCATTGCTACAAACACCCAATATCAATATCACAGAGAAAATTAACAATGATTTCCAAATGTCATTGAATATGCAGTTCATATTCAAATTTTACCAACTATCTCTCAAATGTTTTTTATGGCTGTTTTGATGTTTTTTTGTCAGGACCCAATCTAGGTTCACAAGTTACATTGAGTTTTTAAGTCTCTTTAATCTCTTCTTGAGGAGTTGAGTTCTTAAGGTTGACCCAGGACCGGGCTGTGTTCCATTCTGTTGTGCATAGTGTTGCTATGAGTCAGTGTCCACTCGATGGTACGTAACAACAACAACAAGTCCAGTGGCACAATGGTTAAGCACTCACATGCTAACCAAAATGTTGGTGGTTCAAATTTATCCAGAGGGTACACAAGAGAAAAATCTGGCGATCTGCTCCCATAAAGAGAAAAGCCAAAAAAATCCCCTGTGGACCAGCTTTACTCTGTTACATTGGATTGCTGAGTTGAAATAGACTTTGGGGCATTCAACAATTTCTTCTTTCTAGAAAACATCTCTACCCTTATGTAAATGATTTTGAAATTTTGAAGACATTAAGCCCATTGCCTCAGAGAATGTTCCACATTCTGGTACACATTGTTTTCTCAAGGTGGGATGTTTAACTTTTCTAGGCCTTATATCTGTATCTGTGTGAAGGATGTGGTGATAGCTACTGTACAGGGTTGGTATGAGAATTAAATGCAATAATGCTGGAGTCCTGGCACGGCTCTATAGGTTAATGCACTGGACTGCAAAGTTGGTTTGAGCTGTAAGGTCAACGGCTCAAGCTCACCAGCTGCTCCTCGGAAACCCTATACAGGGCCGCTATGGGTCAAAACCAACTGACCATACAACAATTTACAACAATGCTGGTAAAGTTTTTAGTACAGGGTCTGGCATATAGTAAGTGCTTAATAAATCATACTGTGTCATCATTATAACCGTTGCGATTGTCATCATCACCACCATCTTCCATACCACAGGCCTTGAGCTGCGTTCATTAGCACACGGACTTTTCTGATTATTCCCTCACCCTTCTGGGATGTCTTATCCTGACTTGTTCCATTTTTTCTGTCCCAGAGAACTTAATTGACTAATCCTCAACCCAATGACAGGAGCCCTGGTGGTTAAGTACTTACCTGGTAACCAAAGGTCCCAGGTTCAAACTCACTAGCTGCTCCCCAGGAGAAAGATGTGGCAGTCTCCTTCTATAAAGATTACTGTTGTTGTTAAGGGCCATTGAGTTGGTTTTGACCCATAGTGACCATATATAGGATTTCCAAGGAGCGGCTGATGAGCTTGAACCACCGACCTTGAAGCTCAAACGGACTTTGAAGTCTAGCGCATTAACCTATAGCACCACACCACGACTCCTCTCTAAAGATCAAAGTCCTGAAACCCTATTGTTGTTGTTGTTGTTAAGTGCCGTCGAGTCCATGGGACACTTCTTGTCTATCCTATAGGATTACTGTAATTTGGAATGGACTCGACAGCATATAACAACAATAACAACAAGGCAAGTGAATCTTTGGGTCTCTCTTAGAACTGAAGTTTAGCCTTATCCTTCGTCCTAAGTACCTCTTTCTCCAGAATCATAAGCATATTACCCCCAAATAGTGTAGACAACAGTGAGGCATTAACTGTTGTCATGTCCACTGAGGGAGGAAGAGGGTGCTTCGTCATTGTTGGTGATGGTGACCTTGGTGTTGAAATTGTTGGTGCGGCAGCTACTGCAGTGCTGATGGAGGGGTGTTGGGCAAGGAGATTGGCTGTTCAGGAAGGTGAGGGAGGTACTGCAGAAAACTGGGCTCAGAGCCAGGAGCTAATTAAGATGGACCGGGGTGCTAGTGCCTACTGTCAGTGTCATCTAAGGATGTGTGGGGGCTGTTGGGTAGGGGGAGGAGAGAGAAATGGGAAAGGTGAGAGGCACTGTCAGGTTGGAGAAATCCACTTGTTCCTCTAGGGTCTACCCTCCCTTCAGACCCGAGCTGTCTGGGAGAAATTGTGGCTGTCACCATAGCAACAGCAGCAACTGATGCGTGATGTGCAGTGTCTTTATTAGAGAACCTCGGTCAAGTTTGTGCCAGTATTTTTCCATCTGAATCTCATTTCTTCAGTGAAATGAGAGAGCAGAGGCTGGGGATGGTATGGGTGGGGCTAGGGGTGTTTGGAGATGGAGTAGAGGTGGGAGAGTTCTCAGAGGTTCTGATGCATCTCTGGAAAACGTAGTTAAAGAGGAGCAGATTTTTACATTGCTTTGATGAGACCTGATTTAAATATTCAAATTGCTTCCGAATTCTCCTAAATTATACATGAATTGCAGAAGCAGCATTCTTGTTGCCTTCAGAAAGGTACAAAGCATTGTATTCTGGAGACTCGAGGGAGAGATTGTCCTTGAGTTTGTGAAGAGCACAGACCTGGGAGTCAGACCGACTTACTTAGACTCCTAGGTCTGTTTACTTACTAGCTGAGTGGTTTTGAGCAAATTATTTTACCTCATTAAGTCTTAGTTACCTCATCTGCAAAATGAATATAATAGAGGTAACTGCCTAATATGGTTGGGATGAAAAGCGTCTCAAAGAGTTAAGCCCATTATCTGGCCCATGTTGTTGTTGTTGTTGTTAAGTGAGGTAGAGTCAATTCCAACTCCTAACTACCCTGTATAGGGTTTCTGAAGAAGTGGCTGGTAGATGTGAACCACCAATTTTGTAGTTAGCAATCCAGTGTGTATTCTACAGTTCCACACCGGGACCCTCTGGTCCATGTCAGGTGTCTAGTAAATGGTTGCAACCATTACCACTGGAGTTGCTGGGTGGTACAAACTGGTAATGTGCGTGGCTGCTAACCAAAACCCTACAAGTGCCTCAGAAGAAAGACTTGTCAATTTACTTACAAAGAATCCACCACTGAAAATCCAGAGGAACACAATTCCATTCTGACACACGTAGGATCACCATGAACTGGTGTCTACTTGACAGTAAGTAGTCTGGTTACCATTATTATGATTAGTATTTCTGCTATTACTACTACAACTACTAGTAATCGTTGTCAGGTTTACCATGGGAGGTTATGTGCAGTGAAGCTTGTTCTGACTCACAGTGACCCTGCACAGGGTTTCCGAGGCTGTATCTTTACCGGAGCAGAAAGCCTCATCCTTCTCCCACAGAATGGCTAGTAGTTTCAAACTGCTGACCTTGAGATTAGCAGCCCAACCCATAACCAGAGCTCCTTGGTTGACCATTACCACTATTCCTATCTTACTATTATTATTACGGAGTCCTTGTGTGGTGTTATAGGATAAGCACTGGATTGCTAACTTCAAGGCTGGTGGTTCAAACTCACCAAATGCTCCTTTTAAACCCTATTACAGGGTCGCTATCAGTAGGAACTGACTCAACAGCATTTAACAACAACAACAACAACATGACTATACAGCTACTACTCTTCTGTCAGTTTGGTGGTTTGTTTGTTGCTGTGCTGAGAAACAACATGCAACTAAAATTTTTGATGAAGGTAATTTTAAACTGTAAAACAGTTGCAGAAATACACCGACAGGGAGTTGCCAGAAATTCAACTCAGATTCAGAAGAAGATGTGAAATGAAGGATATCACTGCTGACATCAGCTGGATCTTGACTGGAAGCAGAGAATACCAGAAAGATGTTTACTGGTGTTATTGACTATGCAGAGGCTTTGACAGTGTGGATCATGACAAACTATGCCTAACATTGGAAAGAATGGGCATTCCAAAGCACTTCATTGTACACATGCGAATCTGTACTTAAGACTAAGAGGTAGTCGTTAAAACTGAACAATGGTTTAAAATCAGGAGAGGTGTCCATTGGTTGTATCCTTTCACCATATTTATTCAATCTGTATGCTGGGCAAATCATCTGAGACACTGGATTATATGAAGAAAAATGTAGCATTAGGGTTGGAGGAAGAATCATTAATGACCCATGATAAACAGAAGATATAATTTTGCTTGATTTGAAAGAGGATTTGAAGCAGTTACTGATGAAGATCACAGACTACAGCCTTCAGTATGGATTCCACCTCAATGTAAAGAAAATTTAAATCCTCACAGCAGAACCGGTAAATAGCATCATGATAAATGGAAACAAGATTGACGTTGTCAAAGAATCCATTTTTCTTGGATCCACAAGCAACACCAATGGGAGCAGCAGTCACGAAATCAAATGAGGAATTTTGCATTAGGCAAATCTACTGCAAAAGACCTCTTTAAAGTGTTAAAAGCAAAGTTGTCAATTTCAGGACTAAGGTGTGCTTGACCCAAGTCATGGCGTTTTCAATCTCCTCAGATATGTGCAAAAGATGGACAATGAATAAGAAAGACCAGAGAAGAATCAGTGCGTTGGAATTATTGGTTACCATGGATCATCAAAAGAACGAACACATCTTTTTTTGGAAGAGGATTGCTCCGTGGGAAAAGGGTGATAAGACTTTGTCTCTTGTACTTTGGACATATTGTCAGGAAGGACCAGACCCTGGAGAAAGACAACATGCTTGGTAAAATGAAGGGTCAGCAAAAAAGAGGAAGAGCCTTCATGAAATAGACAGACATGATGGCAGCAGTAATGGGCCCAACCATAACAATTGTGAGGGTGTAGCAGGAGTGGGCTGTGTTTTGTTCTGTTGTACACAGTGGCAAACCATCTCTGCAGCACCTAACAATAATAAACATTATAGGATAGCACAATTCAGTGTATGTACCATTATTAATTACCTGGCTACTCAGTCCTGGATTTGCAAATACCTTTGTGAGAAAATAGGGTCAAAGACTGGTAAGATATTATTACCCTCAAAGATTGTGAATCTAGTATTAGAGAAAAATGTGACTCAGCAAACAACTGGAAAATTCTATATCATCTATAGAGTTTTTTTTTTTTTACTTCAAAAAATTCATAGGAAAATTGCCTGATTGAATTATGTGAGAGTTTACATAGGAGAACATTACCTTGCCATGGTTACAATCCCCTCCATGCATCATCAACCAACCAAAGGGTACACCCCGCAAGCCTGCTCCCCGGTCGTCAGCCCCTCTCCATGTCTGGGTCTAGAGTTCCCAGCTGCTCCATCTCTCCATGTCATCGTCTCTGCCTCCATCTCTGGTGTCACTGTTTCTCTGAGTGGGGTCCTACACTCCATTCTTCTCCCTTGATGGTCCCAGGGACCTCCGCTCCTGGACTGCAAAGTCAACCACTACCCTCCTTTTGTTACAAAATGTCTACCTTTATATTTCCAACCCTCACAGTCAGTTCTGATAGTAATTATTCACTATTGTACCACATGAGTGCTATCCCCATCTCCTTTCATCAGTCTCAGCCCAGATCATCTATAGATTTTTATTAGAATAGTTTGTATAGCTCATCTACTCAGGGTTTCTCCAAACTTGTCACTCTATTTTTGCCATATCTGAGTCCCTCCCACATAGATATTTATTTAAGGTTTTTTCCTTTTATGCTATTCTCTTTTTATTGGTGATATAAATGTGGTTTGCAGGGAAACATTATACCAAGATATAAATATTAAACTAGTATCACTTGTGATGAAGGAAAGTAACTGTAAAAATAAAAATGATGGAAGCAATTCAGTGTTGTTGAACCTATAGTTCATAAATGTCTTTTGAAAGTTCACTCTCTTTGCAAGCATTAGAGAGGACTTAAAGACACATTGGGAGCAATGGAGTTTCAGTGGTATAATTGCTGCCTTTTATGATTCCTGGGGTGGCCCTGTAGGATCAGCACTAGACTGTGAACCACAAAATTGGTGGTTCAAACCTACCAGCCCCTCCTTGGAAACCCTATACAGGGTCACTATGAGTCAGAACTGACTCGATGGCACTTAACAACAGCAACAATATGGGAGAAATAGGTTCAATTCCTGGACATTGCATCTTGTGCACAGCCACCCACTGTCTAGCACCGGAGGTTTGTGTGTTGCTATGATGTTGGATGGGTGTCAGTGGAAAACCCAGACTGAAATGGACTAGGAAGGAAAACGTAGTAATCTACTCCTGAAAGTCCGCCAGTGAAAACCCTATGATTTACAATAGACCCATTCACAACCGACCCTGGGAATGGTGCAGGACTGGGTAGTTTTTCATTTGTTATGGGCTTACAAATGAAATTGTAAGGGGGGGGGCTTACAATGAATTGGGGGGGGCTGACTTGACAGCAGCTGGCAAAAAGAACAAAGATACCCAAGAACCAAAATGAGACATTCTAATGTAATCAGAAGTATTGAAAAACAATGGAAGGGGAATGACAGTCTCATTGTGTGATATAATGATATGTACGGCTCTGTTCTAATGTTCTCTGTGTGTCCCATCTTTAATCACTGTTGGCATTAATTAAGAGCAAATAATTAACTCTCTCCAGAGGGGAGATCAAGAAGGAAACTCCAGAGTACGCTATATCTTGGCTGCATATAATTTTTCACAGAGGCCAAGGAGGGAGTTGGACATCCCAGGTAGAAGGAAGGAAATTAGTGAAAATGTGGAGACATGTTTTGATAGCTAGGGTTTTGTGTCAACTTGACTGGGTCAGGATTCCTACTGGTTTGACAGTTGAGATGTGGTTATCCCCTAATACAGGCATAGTTAATTCTATGATGATTGGCTATGAGCAGCCAATCAACTGAAAGGATGTTTCCTTGGGGGTGTGGCCTACTCCCATTATAATGGACACACAGGAAAAGCTCTCTCTATTTTTTCCCCCCACTGGGGACCTGGGACTCGATATTTGTAGGCCATTTTCCTTGACATAATCTTCTCTTTGGGTGTATATAGAAAGAGGATATCCCCAACAAGATGGAGTACTGGTGTGGCACTGTAGGATCATCACTGGACTGTGAATCACAAGGTTGGCAATTCAAACCCACCAGCTGCTCCTTGAAACCCTTATACTGAGTCCCTGTGAGTTGGAAGCAACTCCTTGGCACTTAACAGCATATATATATGGAGTCCTAGTATGTCACTGTAGAGTAGACACTTGACTGCAAGATCACTTTAAACCACAAGGTTGGTGGTTTAAACTCACCAACCACTCCTCAGAAACCCTATACAAGGTCTCTATGAGTCAGAACAGACTTGATGGCACTTCACAACAATATATATAAAGTTTCACTGGTTTTGAATCTCTAGAAAACCTAGTCGATGAAAAATGCTATGCTACTGTGGCAAATTCCAGTAGTACGGTGTACCTGTGGTCTTGGAAGACAGATGAGCAAGGTTCAAATCATGAAGGTTTTGTTAGGTGTGCTGAGAAATTCTAATTTCTTTCCCTGAATGGAATGTAAACAATTAACTATATTAAAGAGTGGCATGTCAATATAGTACTAATCGTAATGGTTTAGAAGCCCAACTCTGAGGTTTTGAAGAGGAGAACACTGATGCTTCAAGTGGTTATGTAGCTTGCCCAAATGTGGTTGAATGCAGGGGGAGAATGACTACAATGTTTCCCCCTTTTTCCCTTTGTCTACACTCTTTGGAAGGAGCTCGGGTAACATAGTACTTACAAGTCAGGCTGCTAACTTCAAGGTCAGCAGTTTGAAACTACCAGTCGTTCTGTGGGAGAAAGATGAGGCTTTCTGCTCCTGTAGAGATTTACAGCCTTGGAAGCCCTATACAGAGTCTCTGTGAGTTGGAACCGACTCCACGGCACACTACCACCACCACTAGCAGCAGTACATCTTTTGGAAGGTGATTTTGAAGGTCCTTCCATCAAGAGATGAAATCTCTTTCCTCATCCATTGAATCTGGGCTGGCCTTGTGATCTGTCTCCCAGTAGAACAAGGCAGAAGTGATGCTCTGCCAGTCACAAACCTAGACCTCAGGAGGTCTTGCATGCTTCCAAGTTATTCTTTTGGAGTAAGTTGTTCAATGCCAGGCTATCCTGCAGGATGAGAGACCATGGTGAGGGAGGTCCTGTAGAAAAGTGGAAGGCCAATGAAAAAGAGGAATATTCCAAATAAGATGGATTGACACAGTGGCTGCACCAATAGGCTCAAACAGAACAATTGTGAGGTACAGGATTGGGCAGTGTTTCATTCTGTTGTATATAGGGTTGCTACGAGTCGGAACTGACTTGATGACACCTAAAAACAACAACAAGTACAAAATGCCTAGAATATCCATCTTTTTGCATTCTATTTCATTTTTGACAACTTCCAGCTTTCCTAGATTCGTATTTCATACATTTGGCTTTCTATTTATTAATGGTAGTTTGCAGCTGTTTTTCCTTATTTTGAGTTGTGCTCCCTCAGCACATGAAGATCTCAAAAGCTTTGCTCCATCCACGTCATTATGGTCATCTCTACTTTGAGGAGGCAGCTCTTTGCCAGTCAGAGTTGGAGGCCAACCTGAGGAGCTCACCTTCTGGCATATATCTGACAATGTTCCACTGTTAGTCATAAGGTTTTCAATGGCTAACCGTTCAGACAGGCTCTGCTTCTCCTTCTGCCGAGTCTATTTTAGTCTGGAAGCTTGGCTAAAATCTGTTCCCCATGGGTGATGCTACTGCATTAAAAATACCTGTGGCATAGCTTTCAGCATCACAGCAACATACAAGCCACCACAGAGCGACAAACTGATAGATGAGTGGTGAGAAAACAGAGGTAAATACTATTCTATACAGAGTCCTGCAGTAACAGTGTTCTACGGATAGATGAGAGGCTAGATCCTCAGGCTAAACAATTATAGGAGAGAGAACAGGAGTATACTTACAAATCTGTATAGGTTTGAAAGAGGATATATGAGTATTTACCTTTATTGCAAATATATCCATGAACGGTGGAGCACACAGGGGGAAAAGTTATGAGAA
>NW_006408620.1:601901-603691 GCF_000296735.1 Chrysochloris asiatica
CATTAACCTACAGCACCACACCAGGACTCCTACTAAGCACAGATTCTTTTTTATTAAAAAGAAAACCTTTTTATTGTGAATTGAGTGAAGGTTTACAGAGCAGATCAGTTTTCCATTAAAAATTTATACACATTTTGTTTCATGCCATTGATTGCAATCCCTACAAGGTAACATCCCTTAACCTGTTTGTATTCTTCCTTCTTTCTTAATCCCTCTGAGCTTTGTCCTTGGGTAAATGCTGCCCTTTTGATCTAAAATGGTTGACTATTCTAAGGTGTGTATACCTCCCTAGTGTTATGCCTCATAAGATTGCCAATTGTTTGGTTGAAAATTAAGCCATGAGGGTGAGTTCATTTCCAGACCCTAAAAGAGTCTTGGTGTGGTGCTGGACAGCAAAGTCATTTAATCACAAGGTCAGTGGTTCAAACTCACGAGCTGCTCCTTGGAAACCCTACACAGGATCATTATGAGTTGGCACCGACACTACGACACTTAACAACAACAACAAAGGTAACTAAGGGCCATGGTCTTGGGGATTCCATCAGTCTCTCTCTGACCTGTAAGCCTTGTCTTTTTATGATTTAAAATTTTGTTTCAGTTTTCTTCCCCTCTATTCAGGACCTTCTAATAAGTAGATCCCTTTCAGAGCAGTTGGGAGTGGTAACCAGGCACCGTCTAGTTCTTCTTGTCTCAGGGTCCCAGAGACTGATCGTCACATGGTCTGGACAAGCTATTTCCAGTTAGTCCCATTGACTGGACTAGTTCCATGTGTCTTTAATTGTTTTCACTCTTCTTTCCCTTACAGAGGTAGACAACCACTTATGAACTTTCAAGGTCCCAGTTGTTACTCACCAAAGTAGGATGTAGAACATTATCTATGAGGATAATATTATGCTAATTGAACTTGGTGTCCCCAGGACCCCAGGCTCAGCGACTCATTCCCTCTAGGTAAGCACATAGTCTTCACTCAATGTTTCAGCTTGAGAGACTAGAAAAGAATCTAATTACTTGGTTGGCTCAGTAAAGCCTACATCTCTCATACTTTGGATATATTATCAGGAGGGACCAGTCCCTGAAGAAGGCCATCATGCTTGGAAAAGTGGAAGGTCAGTGGAAATGGGGAAGACCCCCAAAGAGATGGATTGGCACAGTGTCAGCAGCAATGGGCTCAAGGGTAACTGTGATTATGAGGAAGGGTAACTGTGATTATGAGGATGTTGCAGGACTGAGCAGTGTTTCATTCTGCTGTGCAAAGGGTCACTATGAGTTGGAACCAACTCAACAGTACCTAACAACAGCAACGACAACAACAACAATACTAAATCAAGTTCAAGTGCCAGACTTTGAAGAAGGTATTCAAAGGCTTTGGGAAATTGGCATGTTAGAGTGGATTGATCAGGTGAGATTCACATGGAATGTCCAGGTGACGTGTTACCACAATGGTAAGAAACAGCTCCTACCCCTTTGAAGACTGCTGTAGTTGCTATTTTATGCAAGCCCCATTTGGCAGTAGAAACGGCCTTAATTGGATTAAAACATCTCATTACAATGGGGCTGATTAGATCCTGTGGTGGTATGGGTCAAGTGTAAACACTTAACAAAGACAAGGTGGGTGTGGCTACTGTAAGGGACAGCAGAATCATAGCAGTAATCAAGATAGTCTGAGTTCTGTGGGTTTATGGCATTGGTTCTTTAGGCCATGGTGTGCTTAGGAGTGAAATAGATGGGAAATTTAAATATTTACTCCATCTGTAACAATTCTAGGTCAAATAAATGACAGTCTAACTTGA
>NW_006408620.1:604654-607886 GCF_000296735.1 Chrysochloris asiatica
AAGATACTTAAGCCTCTCTGCTGATTTAATTGGCTTTCTTGACTATCTATTTAATCAATAAATGTCAGGTAAAGAAAGGGTAATTTTGAGCTTTGGATATTAATCCATGTTCTGTAGACACTGGGGAAAAGTTGGTTTATGGGCAGATAGAGCACAAAATAGGAATCCTGGTGTGGCACTGTGGGTTAATGCGCTGGACTGCAAAGTCAGTTGGAACTGCAAAGTCAGTGGTTCAAGCTCACCAGTTGCTCCTCGGAAACCCTATACAAGGTCTCTATGGGTCGGAACTGACTCAACAGTATTTAACAACAACAACAAAGAGAACAAGGGAAAGAAGGGCAAACTGAGGTTTCTTCCAGATTTCTTCTTCTCTTTTCCTTCTCTTTCTTATTTGGGTGCAATTGTCCAGTGACCATCTAATCAACATATGATTGAGTAACAAACAAAGCCAGGTAAAAAACGATTGTGAATAAGAAAATAAGAACTTTAAGATCAACTGATGTACTGGAAAATGTTGAGGTCAGTGAGGTGGATGCCAACTGGCACCATGGTGTGGGCTTTTAATGCAATTGTAACTTGCAGTGAGGAATCCGGGTGTAGCCAAAACCTTGGTGGAGGTGAGCCTCATAAATGAGTTTTGATCACTGTTTGGCATTTCCCACTTTCAGTGTACCAAAAGGCTACCATATAATTTATATATCTTCTGCTTGTAGAATTACACTTGACACTTACATTCAATATTATAACTATGTGACAACACTTATTTGTTGTTATTGTTGTTGTTAAGTGCTGTTGAGTCAGTTCTGACCCATAGTGACCCTGTATACGGTTTCCAAGGAGCTACTGGTGAGTTTGAACTGCCAACCTTGCGGTTCCAACTGACTTTGCATGCCAGTGCATTAACCCACAGTGCCACATCAGGACTCCTACAAATCGTTACGGGAGCAGAAAGCCTCATCTTTCTCCCACAGAACGGCTGGTTGTTTTGAACTGCTAACAGTCCAACTCATAACCTCTATGCTACCAGAGCTTATATTGCATTTAATTCTATTTGACTACTTTATTCAGCATCTTTCTGCTTCTATTAAGACTTCTCAAGTTCTTTCCTAAATTTTTGTCTTATAAATTAATTATAATGATATAAGTAATACATGAGCACATTCTTATGAAAACAGTTTAGCTAAGATTAGAATCCCTTTTGACTATCCCCTCTGAATACAAGTTCCCTCTCTCCTTTCACAGAGGTAATCACTCTGATGTCTAGTCTTCTATTTCTCTTCAACATGTTATTGTGGTTTGGGTGAAAGTTTACAGAGCAAATCATGCAATCAACAATTTATATATTTTACACAATAATTTATAACGTTAGCTGCAACCCCCTTAATGTAATAGCGCACTGCTCATGTCCTCCCTGGGTTCTCTGTTTCCATTTGCCTGTCTTTTCTGCCTCTTCCAGCTTCTGAGCTTTGTTTTGGGCAAATGCTACTCATTTGGTCTTGAATAGTTGATCGTTCTGAGGAGCACTTTCTTCAAGGGTGTTATTATTTACTTCATAGGTCTGTCTGCTGTTTGGTGGAAAAGTGATCTCTGGGAATGGGCTTAGTGCCAGGTTTGAAGGGTGTCTAAGGGTCATAGTCTTGGGAGTTCCACCAGTCTATATCAGACCAGTAAATCTGGTCTTGGTTACGATTTTGAATTTTGGTCTACATTGTCTCTCACTCTGTTCAGGACCTGCTATTGTGATCCTGATCAGAGCAGTTGGTAATGGTAGCCAGCCAGGCACCATCTTCTTCTCTGGTCTCAGGCTAGTGAAGGCTGTAGTTCATGGGGTTCATTAGTCCTTTGGGTAATTGTTTCCTTGAGTCTTTGATTTTTTCCCCACTCTTCCTTGCTCTGGATGGGAAGAGACCAATAGTTGTATCTAGATGATTGCTCACCAGTTCTTAAGATCCCAGTCATTATGAACCAAAGGAGAATTTAGAGCATTGTCTTTATGGGCTACATAAATGTCCCCTATGGTACTAAGTCCATTGACTCAGACCCTCAAGGTGTTTGGTTATAGCTAAGAAGTTTGCATAACTTTGCTCTCTGTATGCTCTACTATAGTCTTATACTTGAATTTATTTGTAACACATCCAATACTTATACAGAAGTATCCTCTGCCAAAACTGCACGTGGTCATGGGTGTGCCCCAATATACATTTCACACTTGTTCTGTTTACATAGGGACCTATGTATCCATTTGTAAATTATTGTTTGTTGTTTCTTTTATTGCAGGATTGTGTAATAGTATCATTATTGTTGCCTTATTGCTCTTGCATACATTTTTAGTGTCTTCCTTTGCCTTGGTCATGCTATACTGACTTTCCCCTTATGGTGTACTGCCTAGCCTGTCACCAAAGTGAAAGCATGTCTTTCTGCTTCCTCAAAGATTTAAAGCTTCAGAAACTCTATGCAGGGTTGCTATGAGTCAGAACCAACTTGATGGCATTTAACAACAACAATAACTATCTAGCTAGTGGTTTTCCCTCCCTCCTCCTTCCATCCCTTATACACATCAAAGAATGTTTCCCTTCTGTGTGTAAAACCTTTTCCTAACTCTTCACAATAGTGTAATATTTAACTCATTTTTAATCACCTTGTTTCATTCAGCATAATGTCCTCCAGGTTCATTCATGTTGCAAGATTTTGTGGATTCATTATTAATATTTAACATCATGTAGTATTTCATTGTGTGTATGGAGTCCTGGTATGGCACTGTAGGATAAACACTGGATTGCTAACTGAAAGGTTGGCAGTTCAAACCACTATAATTCAGAACCAACTCAATAGCACTTAACAACAATAATGTACTGTAGTTTATCCATTCATCCACTGATGGGCACTTAGGGTGTTTCTATCTGTTTGCTATTGTGAAAAACTACTGCAATGTATACAAATGTGAATACATCTGTTTGTGTCATGGTTCTTATTTCCCTATGACATATACCTAGGAGTGAGATTGCTGCTTCAAATGCTTATTTCTATTTACAACTTTTTAAGGAAGTGCCATGCCATTTTCTATAGTGGTTGTACCATTTTACAATCCCATCATTAGTTTATGAGAGTTCCAATTCCCCCACATGCTCCACCCTAGTCAGCATGTTATTATTAAAAAAAAAAAAAAAGTTTTATTGTGTATTGAGTGATATTTTACATGGGGAAACATTAGTTTTACATTCATTCTATCATA
>NW_006408620.1:608591-610002 GCF_000296735.1 Chrysochloris asiatica
GGGAAGGTGTTCTCTCTCTATCCATCTGGGGGAAGGTCCTTGTCTCCTTTCAACATCTACAGGTCTGGTGATTCTTGGATATTTCCATGTTTTTTGATTTCTTGGCATTAAACTTCCCTTGGGTCTAGGAGGTTCTCAGCAGAGGAATCCCAAGTCCAAGGGATATGGTCCATCCTGGGTCATTTCTGTTAATGGTAGTTCATTCCTCTCTGCTTGCTTCTCTCTCCTTTGATTTCTTGTCAGATAAAAAATGTGACCCAAGCAAGGAGGTAACTGGAGTTGGACATGACTTGAGCCACATCCTCTTGTAAAGCTGTGACTTATGACTCCCACACTGATTTTCCCTCAAGAACACACACAGGTTAGCATTTACAACACGTCACAAAATGGAAACGACCCACTCAATATTGGGAATCATGACCTAAATACTTATTTTGGGTGGGCACAATTCGATTCGCAACAGCCATTTTAACCCATGTTGTAATAAACATCAAGCCCACCAGCTACTCCTTGGAAACCCTATACAGGGTCACTATGGGTTGGGATGGACTCAATAGCACTTAACAACAACAACAAAAACAAAAACAAACATGCTTTCTGTGCACAAACTTTAGGATAGGAACTGAGAAATGGAATAGCTGGCCTCAGCAGACATTTACTGTTATTCTTTCATATTTCTAGAATTGTGCCACTCAATACAGTAGGCCGTTGGTTACATGTCACTACTGAGTCATTACAATGTGGCAAGGGCAACTGGGAAATTGCATTGTTAGTTTTACTTAATTTTAATTAAAAACTTAAAACTGAAGCAGTATAAAATATGCTCCTGTTCAATTCAGCTTTTAGTACAACTACATTCGATCTCATCATGGCGTCACCTAAAATATTACTGTGAAATTGTAATGCATTGGCCGAGGGTTTTCTTAGTTTCTAGCATCATAGATAAGCACATCACTGATCAAACTGGGGACAGTTGCCGGGAACCAGCCCCAGCAAACTTATTCCAGGGTTTTTCCGAAGACAGATGCGGCATTGGCAAAGGATGGGTCTTAATTCAAATTCTTCTTACATACTTTATTATTCTTATTTCTATGCTACTCTACTCTCTCATTCTTTACTGTCCTACTCATTCTTTACTCCCCTGCTGTCCTGCTCATCTCTTCTGCTTCTTTTCTCCCTTCCCCTCTTCTCCTTCCTTCCTTCTATTCTTTCTTACAACCCCCTTATATACCGTTACAAAAAACATTGCTTTCATAGTGGTCAGTGACATCAAAATGTGTCAGGGACACATTCTTCATGATTTATGACAGGGATGAAAAGTTACAGCAAAGTGACATTATCTCAAGGCATAGGAGACATTCTGGTGCCTTGAAACCTTTTAGTTAAATATTTGTTCATACATAAATCTATT
>NW_006408620.1:611062-612082 GCF_000296735.1 Chrysochloris asiatica
TTGAATATTTTATACCTACAGCTTAATTTTAATGTTACCTTTGTAAATTGCTATTAGTAATTAAATCAAAATGCACATTATTTTAATTATAATTAAATGGATGTTCTATGCATGAACAAAAATTTAAATTGAAAATAAAAGTATACTATGGATGCAGAATCAAATAGTAATGCAGAAGCTAGTCATGTGGACTAAGTAATTGTTTTAAAAAAGGAGAGCGACTGGAAGAAGTTATTCCATCAATACACTGATCGGTGGCTAGTACAGTTTGCTGTAGTACGACAAAACACAAAGCTCCCTGTTATTGTACAAAAAACTCCAAAACACCAAGGAAAAATAAAGTAGGACATATGGAACCCTTTTCAGAAAATACATACTGAATTTGATAAGAAATTTCCTCTCAACATTCAAAATATATTGATGAAATTAGTCACTGAAATCAGAATAAAATTTACAGGACAAAAAAATAAGTTTCAAAAGGTTCTAAGATTATTGTTATCTTGCCAACACAATTGTATTATGACTTGGATTATTTTTTTATTTTATTTTATTGGAGGGGGGAATATTTTATTCTGTTTTAGGTGAAAATTTACATTGAAAGGTTTCCATTCTACAATTCACACACTGTGACCTTGGTTCCAACCCCTGCAATGTATTAGCATCTCTTCATCATTTCCACCCCACCTGCCCTGTTTCCATCCATCCGGTCTCCCTGCTCCTCCTTGCCTTCTCATCATTGCTGTTGGGTAAATGTTGACCATTTGGTCTCAGATATTGGATTACTTAGAAGACCACATTCCTCATGGGTGTTATTGTTTATTTTACAGACCAATCTGTTATTGGCTGAAAGGTGACCTCCAGGTCAACTGAATTGGCTTCAGTTCGAGGTTAAAAGGTATTTTGGGTGTAAGTGGAGACTACCAGAAAGATGTTTACCTGCACTTTATTGATGACACAAAGGCTTTCGAGTGTGTGGATCATGACAAGATATGGACAACATTACAAAGACTAGTGTTCCAG
>NW_006408620.1:612587-615420 GCF_000296735.1 Chrysochloris asiatica
CTCACCACTGGATCAATAAACAACAACCATATAAATGGAGAAAAGATTAAAGTTGTCAAAGCCTTCATTTTGCTTGGATCAACTATCAGCACTCATGGAAGCAGCAGTTAAGAAATCAAATGATGTTTTGCATTGGGCAAATCTGCTGCACAAGACCTCTTTAAAGTGTTGAAGAGTAAAGATGTCGATTTGAGGACTAAGGTGCACCTGACCTAAGCCATGGCATTTTCAATAGCCTCACGTGCATGTCAAAGTTGGACAGTGAATAAGGAAGACAGTACAAGAATTGATGCATTTGAGTTATGGTGTTGGAGAAGAATACTGAAAGTACCATGGACCACCAGAACCGCCCCCCTCCCCCAAATAGATCTCTGTTGGAAGAAGTATAGTCAGAATGCTTCTTGGAGGCCTGGATGGCCTCATACTTTGAACATATTGTCAGGAGGGACCAGTCACTGGGGTAGGACATCATGTTTGGTAAAATGGAGGGTTGGAGAAAAAGAGGAAGACCCTCAGCAATATGGATTGGCACAGTGGCAACAGCAATGGGCTCAAACGTAGCAGTGATTATGAGGTTGGCCCAGGACCAGGCAGTGTTTCATTCTGTCATGCGTAGGGTTGCTGTGAGTTGGTGCTGATTCGATGGCACCCAACAACCACCATCTTGGGAATTCCTCTAATCGCTACCATTCTCATTGGTCTGAGTTGTTTTGTTTGTTAGTGATTTTGAGGGTTTTTCTGTATTTTTCTCCCATTCTAACTAGGACCTTTTATTGCATACCTGGTCAGAATAGTTGGTGGTGTTAACTACTCTGGTCTGAGTCTACAAGATGCTGGTAATTCATGTGGGTAATCCATTTGGGACATTCGTTTTGTGAGGTAATTTTGGCTGGATTCTTACAAACATACACACACACACACAATTAGATGAAGAATTGATGAAAGAAATGATTAATTCAGTTGTAAAAAAAAAAACTGTTAGAAAATTATGTAGAAAAGACTAAAAAAAGATATTTTACAAAAAGTGAACAATCTTCCATCAAGCTACCAAATAATTACTCATAGAATAAAAGATTTCAAAGACGAATTCATTCAAAATTTGAAAATTACAACACTTTATCTGAATCATGCCATGAAAAAAAAAACTGTCAAGTTAATGCTTTATTCTCAAATGATTTTCAATGTTATGAAATATTGTCAATTTATGGCCCAAACAAATAAAAATTACGATAGAGATCTTTTACATCTTTTATATCTGACAAACAACTTCAATTAGATATGAAAACATCAGTTTCTATTATGCTCTGGTAGCATAATGGATTACGAGTTGGGTTGCTAATTGCAAAGTCAGTTGTTCGAATCCACCAGCCGCTCCTCAGGAGGAAGATGAGGCTTTCTGATCCCATACAGATTTACAGCCTCAGAAACCCTATACAGTGTCACTATGAGTCGGAACTGACTCAACAGCACATAACCACCAAACCATTGTGCTCGATGCTGCTTCAGATTTATTGAAATTTTAGAGCAATTGACCAGTGTTTCTCTTAGGATTTCATTTCACTATATGATACATATTAAAATTATTTGTGCAGTTTTCATAAGCAGGCTTTATGAAAAGTGTCATGAATACATTAATTGTAAAATATATATGTGTAAATGCTAAGAATTATCATCAGTTTGCAAAACTCTTGAAAGAAACAGAAGGCACTGGATATAATAATCATAAAATTCCTACCAATGTACATTGGTTACAAAAGCATTTTACACAACTTAACTGCACCGTTCATCTCAATTCAAGGTTTTCTTGAAATAACAGGAAGAATGCTTGCCAAATACTTAATAATTAAAAACAAAACAATGGCAATGATTTATGGTTTTTCACTGATACCACACTGCATATGAATAAGAAATTGGACTCTACAAGGAAAATAAAACTCACTTGTGAACTAGAAAGAAAGGTACAAGAATTTATGTTGAAATGGAAACTTTTCATAAAGTAAATCAGTAATAACGACTTTACACATTTTAATACAGGAACTCAAATATTCATAAAACTATTTCCATTGTAATCATTAGCATGATGTAAACTGCCAGAAAAAAACTACAAGAAAATTTTGAAGAATCTTTTGCTGATATGATGTATTCAGAGTTACTACTCTAATCACGGAGTCCTGGTGTGGCATTGTAGGCTAATGTGCTGACCTGCAAGGTCAGTTTGAACCACATGGTTGGCAGTTCAAGCTCATCAGCTGCTCCTTGGAAACCCTATACAGGCTGCTATGAGTCAGAGCTGACTTGACTGCACTTAACACCAACCCTCAGCTCGTGCATTCTCTGTACATCTGATGCTCATAAAACTGAGTTGACACAAGAATTAGTATATTTACTTAACGTGGGCAGATGTAGCTTTGAAAGTATATTTTCACTTGAAAGTCAAACAATTTTTCTAATAAAGGTGTACCAGTTGTGTCAATGTAGAAGTGAATTTTAAGGAAAATATTTTTTCTTTCTACATTTTTTTATTATTTGAACTCCCAGATCATTTACTTATTCTCAACAAGGGTCAACAGAGTTAATCCCATTTACCTTTTATCATAGTTACTTCTTTAGACATTCACAGAAATAACTATGATATAAGGTAAATATATATATGTAGGGTAAACACTGAACTGCTAACTGCAAGGCCAAGCATACTAGCTGTAACTCGGACACCCTATAGAGTCGGAACCAATCGGAGAGCAATTAACAGCGTATATGCAACAATGATATACGCTGTTGTTAAGTGCCAACAAGTCAGTTCTGACTCATAGTGACCATATATAGGGTTTCCAAG
>NW_006408620.1:616735-618263 GCF_000296735.1 Chrysochloris asiatica
TGCTCCCTTAGCAAGACTAGTCCTCATACTTACATATAGCACACAGGACACAACTGATTTGCAGCACCATAGGAAGCTTTTGTTTTCATCAACACTGGGCTGAAGAACATCCCCTAACACAAACTGCAGGCAGGCATATCTGATCCATAATTTGATGTGGATTTCATGTCTCGCTTTCCTTTCCTACCATCTCAGCTGACCAACTTTACCCTGCCACCAACCTACGTGACACCACACTGATTCAACAGACCGTTTTATTTTCTTTCCTCTTTATTTTCCTCCCAAACTTTACAAAAGTCTTCTACTTGGTCTTCCTAATTCCCTTTCTCCCTTTCTCCCAGTCCTCCTTTAATCTTCTGTTGTTGCTGTTGTTGTTATGTACCATGGAGTCGATTCCAACTCATAGCGACCCTGCACAGGGTTTCCGAGGCTGTACATCTTTATGGGAGCAGAAAGTCTCATCTTTCTCCCACAGAACAGCTGGTAGTTTCGAACTGCTGACCTTGAGATTAGCAAGCCGATTTGTAACCACTATGCTACCAGAGCTCCTTATTAATCCTCTGTAAGTAGCCATTTATTGTCCTACCCTTGTAAGTTGCATCGGAGAATGCATGAGTGGTGGAGTGTCTAAAAGGTGATTCTTCGCCATGGTGTTTTAAGATAGACATGATACGACCAGAGACAAATTCACCTTCAGAAGGTGAGCGCTGCCGGGGGGTCATGATGCATGGGCCTTTGTCTTGTAAATTGAGTTTCAAACTCGCCTTCTATCTCTTTCCTAGACTACATTTCAATCCCATTCAACTCTTGAGAAATTTGAGCTGACATTTATCTCATGGTTTTCTTAGATCCCCAGGAAACTCTGGGCTGGGTAGACAGACCCATGGACACCAGTGTGAGTAATACTACCTGTTCCATTCCTCAGGCAGTGGAATGTCTTCAAAGCCAGGACACCTGGCTTCCAGGTCTGGCTCTGCCACTAGTTGCATAACTTGAGGCAAATCACATCACCTCTCTGGGCCTCGGTTTTCAGACCTGGAAAACGAAGGGGTGCCATTAGATTAGTGATTCTCCACATTTTACTTTTCCTCCATCCCAAACATAACCAGTGATGTATGTTTACTTATGAGGGTATACTCCTACGCAACTCTTGGGTGCTTACCCCAATTTCAGCCCTTTCTTCTCTAGTCAAAATAGTCTATCAGAATACAAGAGAATAATAGAGAATGTTTGGATATGTTTTATTTATATTTTTAAAAAATTCATCTACAAACTTTGTATGTTGATTGTAATATAGTTACACTTATTGGGGATTTAATTGAGGATTTAATGCCATCAGAATACCAGAGAGAGAACACAAGCAAACAAAGAAAAAGTCATCACTTTAATAGTATGGAGTGAGAAAGACATGAGAAGTGTGGATCTGGTCATTTCTCTGTTGGTTGTGGTCCTTGCATGCTGCTCATACTGCGGGGTTCTCCCTTGGCCGAGAGTTATACTAATACTTAAAGATACATTTTTTTTTTTT
>NW_006408620.1:620568-621279 GCF_000296735.1 Chrysochloris asiatica
AGCACCAAACAGTAAAAGCTATGCTATACCTGGCTTCACTCTACCTACTGCTATTTTTGCATACTCTTGCCTAAGAAAGGTGCTTCACTCTACTATATTAATTATGAGCATTTGTATATCTTAGTTGTTATCCTTTGTCATTGAAAGATCTCTCTTGAACTGGCTAATTTCTCCCCCTTGTACCTTTTGATTCAATACTCCATACCTTTGTCTCCAAACTCCTGCATGATACCAAATAGACTGTAAGCTGCAAAAGGGTAGAGATTGTGTCTCATTTATTCACTGCTTTATTGGCACTGTCAGGAACAGTGACTGGTACAACAGACAGTCTATTGTAAGTGTGGGATAAATGAATGGCTACATAATTGAATTAGTAAATCAATGAATGAACTTTTTCGTGTCTACTGATTTCCTCTTTTAGCATGTAAACATGTTCTAGTCTTTCTTGTCCTTTATGATACTCACACAAACAACACCAGATTGCAGAGATGTGAGGAGAAATAGATGTGAGGAGTTGGAAACAGTGAATGTTGACACATATTTCAAGTACTATCACCCTGGCATCTGTTACCGCCACACCAGTGGAATAATTTCTACCAACACTAAAGATCCTAAATATTGACAAATTCAACAGAATTTTTTTTGTCTTCATTTTACTTCATTTTCTAAGTCTAAATACTAAAAGCCATTGAACTTAAAAGCAGTCAATCC
>NW_006408620.1:621920-624376 GCF_000296735.1 Chrysochloris asiatica
AACCCACAGCACCACAGATCACTTTAAGGGAGACTAAATGCAAACTTAGAAGTGAGGTGGGCAGGACTTCATGTCTCCTACTTAGGACATGTTACCAGGAGTGACCAGTCACTGGAGAAGAACATCATGCTTGGTAAAGTCGAGGGGCAGTGAAAAAGAAGAAGAGCCCCAATGAGATGGATTGGCACAGTGGCAGTAACAATGGGGTCAAATGTAGTAATTGTGAGGATGACACAGGCTCGGGCATTATCTTGTTCTGTTATACATAGGGTCATTATGAATTGGAATAACAATAACAACAACACCTAACAATAACAATAAATGAAAAACCATTTCGAGATTATAGAGACTATTTGGTTCGTTCATTCATTCATTTATGCATTTGAAAAAGCACATTATGAATCCTTTCGATGTACCAGGCATTGTTCTGGGTGCTGAGGGTACAAAGATAAATAAGACAGGCAGTTATTCTGGTAGTTGTGCCATCTAATAATAAAAGTTAATTTTGAATTTTTTAAATAAAACTTTTTATTGAAATGCAGTATTCATGTAGAAAATGCACATATCTCAAACTTACTGGACCCACTGGAACCTAAGGAACCCATGAAAACGCTAACCACAACTATCCCCAAAGTCATCTTCAAACTAAGCAACAATTTAGCTCAATTAGGAAGAAACTCATGCCTTCAGTATTTTGCTCTTTAAAAGGATTATATGTATGAGGTCAAATTGACAAGAGTAACTCTAACCCATAGATGAGAAGACGATAAAGCACATGAGTCTAAATGAACGATGGTGATACAGTTGGAGTAGATATAGAGCTATTCTTGATGCAGAGTAACCTACGTCACTGTCTATGTAGAGACTTTGGAATGGGTTTATACTTAGGTCTTTCACCAAAAATAAAAATAAAGAGTTCAATAAGTAAAGTGCATATTATCATAAATGTTCAGCATCTGATGAACTTCTACAAACTCAATGCACTGGTATCACTAGAATCTGGATTACAGAACCGAATATTACCAGCATCCTAGAATCTCCCTTTGACCTTTCTCCGTAGTACCTCAGTTCAGTAGTAACTAGTATCCTGACTTCTGCAGCATAGGTAAGCATTACCTGTTTTTCTTAGGTGCCTGACTTTTTATTTTATTTTAAGACATTTTATTGTGGTTTTGGTGAAATTTTACAGAGCAAATTCATTTTCTATGCAATACTTTATACACATTTTGGTTTGTGGCATAAATTGGATTTCTCTCAATACAACAGAACTCTTCCCACTTCCTTCCAGGGTCTCCCCTTCCCATCTTTCTTGCCATCTGAACTTTCTTTTGGGGCAAAGGCTACCTTTTTGTCCTTGAATAGTTGATTGTTCTGAGGAGCACGTTCTTCATCAGTGTTACTGCTCACTGTTGGGCTGAAAGGTGATCTCTGGAAGTGGATTCAGCTCCGGGTCTGTGAGTCATAGTCTTGGGGGTTCCACCAGACTCTATCAGACCAGTAAGTTTGGTCTTGGTTACGATTTTGAATTTTGGTCTACCTTGTCTCTCACTCTGTCCAGGACCTGCTATTGTGATCCTGATAAGAGCAGTTGGTAATGGTAGCCAGCAAGGCACCATCTTCTTGGTCTCAGGCTGTGCAGGCTGTGGTTCAGATGATCCATTAGAGTCTTTTGGACTAATTGTTACCTTGAGTCCTTGATTTTCTTTACTGTTTTTTTTGCTCTGGATAGGAAGAGACCAATTGTTACATCTTAAATGGCTGCTTGCCAGTCATTCATTGATTTAGAGCCCCAGTGTGGCACTGTGGGATAAAACACTAGACCACAAAGTTGGTTTGGACTACAAGATCAGTGGTTCAAACTCAATAGCCACTCCTTGAAAACCCTGTACAGGGTTACTATGAGTTGGAAACAACTTGACGGCACTTAACAACAACAATTCATTGACTTAGGAGTTACAATGAAAAACTAACATCACAATTAAGTAGAATTTATCCTAATATTGTAAAGACTGTCTAAGATGTACAAATTAACATTTAAAATACCACAAAGTCTGATAGCATTTTATAAAAATCATAAATTTAATATTATAGAAATAGAACAATTCTTAGTTGGCATACGGCGGGCACTCAAGTATTTATTAAGTAAATGAAATGTATTAATATATTAAATTACTCTAATAGGTCAAATAAAAAATGATATAATTTTATTAGTAAAGGCATAAAAAATTTAGTTCCACATTCATGTCTGAAGAAAACTATCAGCAAGCATTAAAGAAGGTTTCTATCAGATGTCTCTCTGCAGACCACTGTAATCTGGCATTTGCTGGTACCACACCATTGAAATTGTTTTTACCAAGGGCATCAGTGCCCCCACATACTGCCAAAGGCAATGCACTTGGATGGGGATCAATGAATAAATGATGAATTAAGGAATAAAAGACGAAAGAATCTCATAT
>NW_006408620.1:626352-638146 GCF_000296735.1 Chrysochloris asiatica
CATGTATGATGTTCTTGATGTCATCCCACAACTCTTCTGGTCTTTGGTCTTTAGTGTTTAATGTATCAAATCTGTTCTTCAGATGATCTCTAAATTCACATGGGATATATTCAAGATCATATTTTGTCTGTCATGGACTTGTTTTCATTTTCTTCAGCTTCAGTTTGAATCTGCATATGAGCAATTGATGATCTGTTCCACAGTCTGCCCCTGGCCTTGTTTTCACTGATGATATGGAACTTTTCCATCATCTCTTTCCACTGGTGTAGTCAATTTGATTTCTATGTATTCCATCTGGTGAGGTCCATGTGTATAGTAGTCGTCTCTTACGCTGTCTAAAGAAGGTATTTGAAATCAACAAATCATTGTTTTTGCTGAATTCTATCATGCATTCTCTAGCATCATTTCTATCACCAAGGCCATATTTTCCAACTACTGACCCTTCCTCTTTGCTGCCAACCTTTGCATTCCAATCACCAGTAATGATCAATACATCTTGATTGCATGTTTGATCAATTTCAGATCGAAGAAGTTGGTAGAATTCTTCTATTTCATCCTCACTGGCTTTAGTGGTTGGTGCGTAAATTTGAATAATAGTGGTATTAACTGGGCTTCCCCGTAAGTGCATGAATACTGTCCTATCACAACATTGTATCTCATGACTGATCAACATTATACATAGTAGTAAAACACTAGCGTTGTCTCTTCAAAGTTATAATGAGCGTTGGCACTGTGACATTGGACAGGTTTCAGTGGAGCTTCCAGATTAAGACAGACTAGGGAAAAAGATCTGATGATTAATTTTCAAAAGGTCACAGAATTGACACATAGGAGTCATAATTGTGATCAACCCCAAAAGAGAGGGGGTACTTTGACTTCTCTGAAGAGATTACATTTGAGCTGAGATCTAGAACACATGAAGGGGCAAGCCAGGCAGGGATATGAGGGCTAAGAAGTCCCTGATAGGAAATAGAAAGTTGTCAAGACACAAAGGCGTAGAATGACCTTGATATGTTCAAGAACCTCAGAGAATTTTCACTGTACTGCAACGATGGAAAAAGCTGGTCCGGGAGGCAGTGTTGTTGTTGTTGTTAGGTGCCATCGAGTCGGTACCAACCCATAGTGACCTTATGCACAGCAGAATGAAACACTGCCCGATCCTGGGCCAACCTCACTACTGTTGCCACACTTGAGTCAATGGATGCTGCCACTTGGCCAATCCATCTCCTTGGGGGTCTTCCTCTTTTTCTCTGACCCTCCACCTTACCAAAGTAGAGGGTGACTATTCCAAATGAGGAGAAAGGGATGATGCCAAAGATTTGGGGAGGTCCTGATTCAGTGCTCAGTCCGCCTAAACTGAGTCAGTGCTGAGTCAAAATCAAGGTGGGGGCAGGGTATTGCAGAGCGTAAAGGTGCAAAGAACTCCCACCTCAGCCTTGGTTCCCAATGCCAAACACTTAACTTGTCTGAATGTGAAATTGGAACGCAAAACACGCAATGAAGCTATTGCCATGGCGTGTCTGGTAAAACTTGTACTTTAAAGACACCGCGGAAAGACAGAACCGCCAGCAAAGGGAATGATTTAAGGGCCAGAGAACAGGACGCACAAACTGTTTGACAAGAGCTGAAAAGAGCAGGAGCGGAGATGACAGCTGTGGGTCGGAAAGCTGTGGAAAGGAGGCTTCCCGCGCGAGCATCTGTGGTGACAGACAGTGGGATGCTGGGAGGAGAACAACCAGAGACCAAAGAATATGCGATGGAACAAAAGAGCCTGCCTGGAGGGCGGGGGAGTCACTCAGCCAGGGGAGGTTCCAATCGCAGCTCATGCAGGGGAAGGTCCGGAAATGCAACATTTTACATTCCTATTTATCACTTACAAAACACTCTCACCTTCTGACCTCATCTGCTCCCCACAATAAGCCTGAAGCTGGCCACAACAGGCTTCTCTGCTCCCCTGACTGTCCTTCTGGATTTACTCTGTGCTCATCTCCTTTGGTGGCGTTGTGTGTTAATGCGCCAGACTGCAAAGCCTTTTGAACTGCAAGGTCGGCAGTTCAAGATCACCAGCTGCTCCTTGGAAACCCTATACAGGGTCGCTATGGGTCGGAATCGACTCGACGGCACTTCACAACAACAACAACATCTCCTTTGTAAGGAGTTCTGGTAGCTGTAGTGGTTACTAATGGGGCTGCGGAACCGCAAAGTCAGCAGTTTGAAACTACCAGCTGTTCCGTGGGAGAAAGATGAGGCTTTCTGCTCCTGTAAAGATTTACAGTCTTGGAAACCCTACGAAGGGTTGCTATGAGTTGGAACCGACGCCACAGCACATAACAACAACACAACAACATCTCCTTTGTAGCTTACCTCACATCTCCCTGAACCAGTCTGTATCACCTCCCAAGGTAGTCAGCACTCTTGCCACCATTCACAAGATGATGCAAGCCCAAACTCTTGGAGCCCCACAGCCCCCTGTCCCACTCTCATTTTGCTGAATGGACCTGTCATACCCTTCTTGGTCCTGGACCTTGCTGTCATGTTCCCCTTTCACCTGGGTGGCTGTAGCAGCTTCCTCATCAACCCATCCCTTGGGCCTCTGCCACTGAGAACTTCCAAATGCAGAAACATCAATAATGGCGAGAAAAACAAACAAACAAACAAAACCATGCCAGCCAGAAACGGAGGACCCTAGGACCATCAAGGGAGAAGAACACAAGCAGAATGCAGGCTGCGATAGTCTCAGTGGGAACCAACAACGTTGACCACAGCACGGATTTTATTTTAAATGTGAAGAAGGGGAGTCACTAGAAAGTTTTAAGAAGGGATGACATCTGATCTGATTTATGATTTTAAAAGACCAGGGTGGCAACTGTGTGAAAACAGTCTGTAGTGAGGAAGAGTACTAGTGGAAGTACACAGACCTAAATAATCCAGGCTCTGGTAGCATAGTGGTTACGAATCGGGCTACAAACCTCAAGGTCAGCAGTTCGAAACTACCAGCTGTTCCACGGAAGAAAGATGAGGCTTTCTGCTCCCGTAAAGATTTACGGCCTCGGAAACCATGTAGAGAGGGTCGCTATGAGTTGGAACCGACTCCACAGCACACAACCACCACCACCAAGAAACTATACCTGATAACATCGAGGGTTGGAGAAAAACAGGACCACCCCGCCCCCCACCCCAATGAGATGGATTAGCACAGTGACAGCAACAATGGGCTTGAACGAGGAAAGATTGTGAGGTTGGCCCAGGACCGGGCAGTGTTTGGTTCTGTTGTGCATAGTGTCACTATGAGTTGGTACCAACTTGATTGAGTAGGTCTGGTGACATGTCATTGGGTTGGCATAATTAAAAGTTGCTAATTGCCGTTCCTGGAGAGGGTTCGTGGGCATTGTAAAAGTCTAATTGGAGTAGGCAATTGTGGGTCCTGTGCCAAAGTACAGTGGAAGCTTATATATATATATACATATGTATGTGTATATTATATATATGTACATATATATAAAAATAAATATTTTTAAATTGTCAATCAAACTCCTAAATAAAATAAGTATCCTACCTAGACAAATATATATTTATTATGTATATTTGGACTAAACCGCACTTAACAACAATAACAACAATATATATTTGGAAGGCAAAGTTGAAATTTAGAATTCTCTGGTTCCTTGAGTGCATCAATAGAACACAGCAGTAAAGGGAGAATCAGTCACCTAACCAGTACCGTCTTGGTTTCCTGACTCTGTTTGCACAGACAAGTACGGATCCCCCACACTGAGCATCCAAGCTCTACCTGCATCCTCTTCACTCACCCCACCACTACCCTTAACAAATAGCCATCTCCCAAGCATAGAGATACGTTGGTGGTGTTGTTTAGTGCCATCCAGTTGATTCTGACTCATAGCGACCCAGTGTTGAGCTTCCAAGGAGTGGCTGATGAGCTTGAACCGCCAACCTTGTGGTTCAAACCCAACTTGCAGCAACGATTGTGAGGCTGGCACAGGATGGGCAGTGTTTTATTCTGTTGTGTATAGGGTCGCTATGAGTCGGTACCGACTCGATAGCACTTAACAACAAACAACAAAGAGAGAATGGAAGAATATGAGGTCAGAAAACAAATATAGACAACTCTTTGAGAAAATGTTTCCTATAATAGTAGTAGTTAAAGGGAAAGAAATTTATAAGTGGCAGGAATAGTTGGTGGTTCGAACCCAGAGACACCTCAGTTCATGGACCTAGTGATGCACTTCTATAAGGTCAAAGCCTTGGACACCTTATCTAGCTGGCACACACGGGCTCACCATGCATTGGATTCCACTTAACAGCAACTGTCTTTTTTGTGTGTCTTTAAACACAGACTATAGTATAGCACTTTTGTACAATGATACAACCAATCCAATAGAGGGAAAAGTTGGCGAGAGAAGAGAACAGGGATCTCTTAACAGATTCTTTTAAAAGCAGTCTTTGAGCAGGAGTGAGGCTTCGATCAAAAGTTTGAGTGAAGAAACTGGCCTGTAGAGGGCCATGGACAATGCAAAGAAGAGGGAAAGCAGATCACACAATGACAGATCTGACAGTAAGATTCTTTTCTAATTACTTCTATTTTCTCAATGAAGTAGTGAGATCGTCCATTGGGAACAATCAGAGATGATTTGTGAAAGTGTAACCCGGGAAAACAGGAAAGTAAATATATTAGGGAAGTATAATATTACAGGACACTGGATTCACTGGAGGAGATCTGTGGACATCAATTTAACACAAAACCAATCAGCACAATTATACATGTTTTTCTTCCTGCTACTCTCAGCTGCCTGATTAAAGACAGGTGGGTTAGAAGAGGGTTGAGTTAAAAGCATTTGCTTGACATGAAGGGGATTAGGAGTTTGATTAAAAATATGTAAGCAAATTTGATTGATTTAGACTGAAAGTGAATGTTTAAACACTTCCAGATCAGTAAATAATTTTAGATTTATTAGGTCTGTAAACAGTGTTAAAATGTTTAGCAGTTGTGCTTTTCAGATTTATAAATCAGCTTTTTCAGATGCTTGAAACACTTAAGGGATTCAAACTTGCAATTGTGTTTAAAAATGTCAGAGCTTGAGGAATGTTATTAATTAAGTTTGTAAATGATGTTAAATATTTAGGAGGATTTACTATGTCAAATTTATAAGCTATTTTAGCATTGGTACAAGAACAAATGAAATTAGTTGCTGACTCTAAACAAGATTTACTGTATTTGTAAATACAATAATATTATCCATGCGTTGTGTGTTAAAGGCTTCGGGGAAACTAGGCTTTTAGATTTACAACTAAAACACATTAAGCATTAGTTAAAATACAAGTAACTGCAAATATGTTCAGATATGGCATAAATGGGCCAACTTCCGTTGTTATAAATGTGTCTCACTCCGCTAAGTTCCCTAAAACAGAAAACACCCAAACCTTGAGTCCATTCCAACTCATAGTGACTCTGTGGTGGTGGTGGTTCTGTGCCATGGAGTCATTTCCAACTCATCGTGACCCTGCACAGGGTTTCTGAGGCTGTAACTCTTTACGGGAGCAGAAAGCCTCATCTTTCTTTTACGGAACTGCTTGTAGTTTTGAACTGCTGACCCTGAGGTTAGCAGCCCGATTCGTAACCACTATACTACCAGAGCTGCCCCATAAGGTTTCCAAAGCTGTAATTTTTACAGAGCCCTAGTGGTACAGTGAATTAAGTGTTGGACTGCTAACTGCAAGGTCTGTGGTTCAAACCCACCAGCCACTCAACAAGAGAATGATGGCAGTCTATGTCCATAGAGATTTACATCCTTAGGAACCCTATGGAGCAATTCTACTTGTCCTATATAGGGTTGCCAGGAATCCAAATTGAGTAGACAACTATCGCTTTTGGTTTAAGTTTTAGAGATCAGTAAACAACTGGGTCAGTAAACAGCATCACAGTATACAGAGTATCAGAAGTTGCCAAAGATTTCATTTTACTTGAATTCATTACCAATGCCCATGGAAGCAGCAGTCAAGAAGTCAAAAGATGTATCAGAATGGGCGAATCTGCTGCAAAATATCTCTTTAAAGTGTTAACAAGCAAAAATATCGCTTTGAGGACTATAAGGTGCTCCTGATGCAAACCATGGTATTTCCAACCACCTTATTATGCATATGAAAACTGGACAACGAATAAGGAAGACAGAAGAAGAAATGATGTCTTTGAGTTATGGTGCTGATGAGAAATATTGAATTAACCATGGGCTTTCAGAAGAAAGAAAAAGTCTGTCTTGGAAGAAGCATAGTCAGAATGCTCCTTAAAAGAAAGGATGGTGACACTTCGTCTCAAGTATTTTGGTCATGTTATCTCTGGAGAAGGACATCATGCTCGATAAAGCAGAAGGTTGGGGAACATTGAGAAGATCCTCAACAAGATGGATTTACACGGTGGCTGAAACAACGGGCTCGAGCATAGCAATGCTTGTGAGGGTCACATAGGACTTGTTAAGTGCCATCGAGTCGGTTCCAACCCATAGTGACCCTGAACACTGGGCAGTGTTTTATTTAGAGGATCAGAATCGATTTGACAGCATCTGCCAACAATAATTTTTTTGGAAGCAGACTGCCACATCTTTCTCCTGCAAATTCTAATCTCTGATCTTGTGGTTAACAGGATGAGCACTGTAACTCTTGGCACTATCCACACGTCTGACCTACTCCCCATACTCCCCTAAAACCCAACTGAAACTGCAAACCACAAGTTCATAGCCACTAGCTGCTCCGCGGGAACCCTACACAGGGTAGAAACGAGTCAGAACTGACTCAACAGCTCTTAACAACATCAACATAAATACATAGAAACTTGATATATAGGTCCATAATTGTTGAAAAAACAGCATCTTATTAGTAGATTAATGGGGATTATGAGGAATTCCTATAAAGCGGAATGCATAACGATTTAAAATCAATGACAAGACCCAAGTAGAGAAATGTGCCGCTAAACACTCCTGAGGGAAGGTAGTTCTTCCCAAAGAAGCCTCAGAGAAAGACAACATTAGATTAAGCAAATTGAAGGAGAGAAAGATGGGTCCCTCAGGGATGTCATTAAGGTAATTGATTACAAGGCTGCATTTGGCTTGGCTAGGTCAGATGGGAGTTGGAAAGCCCTTCTTCCCGGCAATTCCATGCAGATTAAGTTCCCAGGATAAAGACCCCAGCACTGCTTTTTGAACAGGGACTAATTTGCTTCTTTCTTTATAAGGACTGCGGTGCTGTAGGAGCTTGAGGTTGGTGAAAAGGAAGGGCTTACTCCCAAATGGGCACAGTGGCAGAGTCCCACATCAAGAACATAAACAACCTGGTCTGGCACTACATTTATCAAACACGATCAGCAAATCGAAGTTTTCTTCATTTCTCAGGACTTGTTCTCAAATTTGTGATAGATGTATGATCACCGTAGCAAATACTGTCCCTACATTCTTTTTAGGTTTATATTATTAAGGAAAGAACTGATGAGTGTTCTGTCTGAGAAGTCTTAAAAATCAGTTTCACAGCATCTAATGTGAGCATGTGGTTATCCCTGACCAAGTCACTAAGATCGGGAGACTTTAGAATTTGATTGGCCAGGACTAAGCCACATCCACATACATCCCCTATTTCAAACTTGGGGAGGAGTCAATTCTACCAGAACTATATGGGATGGGAGTGTGGGGAAAGGTATATCCTAAGTGAAAACCAGAACCTGTCAGCAAAAGCTGTTGTGTGTGGTTGTTGTTGTTATGTGCCGTGGAGTCGGTTCCGACTCATAGCAACCCTGTACAGGGTTTCCAAGGCTGTAAATCTTTACGGGAGCAGAAAGCCTCATCTTTCTCCCGTGGAACAGCTGGTAGTTTTGAACTGCTGACCATGAGAACAGCAGCCCAATTCGTAACCACTACGCTACCAGAGCTCCTTTAGGTGCCATCAAGTCGGTACCAACTCATAGTGACCCAATGTACAACAGAATGAAACACTGCCAGATCCTGGGCCAACCTCACAATCATTGCTATGTTTGAGTCCATTCCTGCTGTCACTGTGCCAATCCATCTAGTTGGGGGTCTTCCTTTTTTTCTCTGACCCCCCACTCTACTAAACATGATATCCTTCTCCAGTGACTGGTCCCTCCTGACAACATGTCCAAAGTATGAGAAACAAAGTCTGGCCATCCTGGCTTCCAAGGAGCACTCTGGCTACACTTCTTCCAACACAGATCTGTTGGTTCTTTTGGCAGCCATGGCACTTTCAATATTGTCCTCCAACACCATAACTCAAATGCATCAATTCTTCTACAATCTTCCTTAGCAAAAGTAGGGTATACATATAGAAACTGCAATCACAAGGAGAAAAAACACACCAAACTTTCCATCATGAAAATACAGATTTAAGACAAGAGAAAACCAACAAAGAAAAATGACATCAATATGGATAAGCTCAAAGTAGAACTTAAGAGATGGAATCTGGTTAAAAAAAAAACAAAAAACAATTTGCCCTTCTGAAACAGTTGTCTGTGGCCTTGACTGAGGTTGGGATAGAAGTCATTAAGGGAGATGGGAAAGTTCAGTCAGTATCCACAGGTCCTAGTCCATCCCATATCCCCAAAGAGTTATACCCATCTAACATTTCTCTCTTCACATTTAGATATGTTACTATCTCAGGAGTGCTGTGTGGTGTTGCAGGATAACATGCGGGTCCACAAGGTCAGGTTGTTCCAATTCACTCCTCAGAAACCCTACACAGGGTTGCTATGGGTCAGAACAGACTCGATGGCACTAAACACCAACCACCTCAGGCTATCCTTCAGTGTATCTGAGAGACAGTTCAAATTCATCACACTCCAAACTGAATTATATTCAAATATTCTCCTTCTCTTGATTTTTTTCTCTGTGACTAGCCACATCCTCCAACACAGCAACCCAGAGCCATCTTTTACTTCCCCCCTCTTTCACGTTCATGTCTAATTCTTCTCTAAGAGTGGTATTTCTACCTCCATCACACATCTTAGATCCACCCCTGTTTCTTCATGAGCACTAACACAACTGTAGATTGTGTAAATTGTTTGACTATTCATCATCCTGACTAGACTGGATTCACAAGAGCACTCTAGTCATTATTGTATTCTCAACACATTTATTGTGCTCTCAAACATTTAGGGAAAGGTTTTAAAAAGTAAAGTCTGCCATCATCCAGCTTTCAGAACCATTTCCTAAAGCCAGCACTATATTAAAACAACAACAACAAGAAATGCATACGCAAGTCAATTCTGACACATAGCAACTGTGTGAGACAGAATAGAATGGGACGACAGAATAGGATGTCCACAAGGTCGGTTTGAATCACAAGGTCGGAGGTTCAAATTAACCAGCTGTTCCTTGGAAACCCTATACAGGATTGCTATGAGTTAGAACCAACTCCACGCCACTTAATAACAACACCAATCTATAGGGAAGAGGCCTGGCTGTGTAATAGTTTAAGTTCTTCACTGCTAACCAAAAGGCTAACCCATCAGCCACCCTAAAGGTAAAAGATACTGGCAGTCTTTGACGTTTACAGCCTTGGAAATTCTATGGGGCAGTTTTACCTCATTCTCAGGGTCACTATGAGGAGTCCTGGTGTGGTGTTGTAGGATAAGTATTGGACTGCTAACCAAAAGATCAGCAGTTCAATTCCACCAGCCTCTCATTGGAAACTGTAAAGAAACTGTTTTGGAACTGGCTAGATGGCAATTTTTCTTTTTTTGGTTAAACTTTATAGTAGCTGTTGGATACAAAATGCCCACCTTTTGGTAGGCATTAGTGGGTAAGTGGAGTCCTGGTGTGGCACCATAGGATAAGCACTTGACCTCAAGGTTGGTTTGATGCAGCTGTTCCATGGAAACCCTGTACAGGGTCACTGTGATTCGGAACCGACTCGATGGCGCTTAGCAACAAAAGTGGTTAAGTGCTTAGGCTCCTATCAAAGCCCTTAACCACGATGCCACCAGAGCTCCTTAGCACTATATTACCCCTCAAGTCCTGGGGAGATGCTGGGTGTTAATGCGCTGGGCTGCAAGCTTGGTTTGAATGGCAAGGTTGGCGGTTGAAGCTCACCAGTGGCTCCTTGCAAACCCTCTACAGGGTCACCATGCGAACTGACTCAGTGGCACTTACCAACAACTCCTCAGGTAATCTTTTGGAAATGTAGATCTGATTGTATTTTTCCCTCTGTTTAAGATCTTTTCATCTTTTTTGTTTGTTTGTTTTAACTTTTTATTATGCATTGAGTGCAGATTTACAGACAAGATCATTATTTTAGATCCAATAAATAATAGACTTTGTTTCATCTCCATGAGTGCAGTCTCTTCTGTGGAACAAGCCGTTCATTTCCTCCCTGGGGCGCCTATTTCCAATCCACCCACCTTCCTATCCCTTCTCACCTTTGTCCTTAGGTACATGTTGCCCCTTTGATTTTGAATGTCAATCAGTCATAGAGAGCATACCTTATTAATACTGTTGTTCCTCCTGTATACCTATCTACTGCTTGGCTGAAAGAGGGTCTGTTCCTATCCATACCTGAAGAGTGGTCAAGGGCCACAGTCTCAGGCTCCTCCAGCCTCCTGTGGACCAGTAAGCCCGGTTTTAAAATTTTATTGACTTATTTATAATAAAAGGATTTATATCTTTCAATGGCTTCTAATCACCTTCAACAAAGAAGTGTTGCTCAAGTTTTTAATAACTAAGAACCACTTATTGCATATTTGGAGTCCATGCAGACCTACAATTTTAGGTAATTAGTCATCCATTTTAAAATAAAATAATGTAAACAAGACATAATCATTTAAAATTTAACATTAGGATAGGTTTGTTATATAATTATGTTTATCTAATGAGTTCACTTTTTTTTTCTTTTAATTGTGACCTGAATGATGGTTTACGTGGGAGAACGTCGCCTTCACACCATACTTTCATTGCTATGATTACAATATGAGTTCACATTTTTAACGTTTGGAAATCAACTTTATATAACAAGGGATACAGTATAATTTTAATATATTTGATGCCTGAATTTGACTAGCAAGGAGCAGAAGTTTGGATAGTTCGGTAGATCAGCCCTACTTATTTATTAATCCATTTATTTTTTAAGTATTTGAATAGAATCAGATTCTGAATTTGGATACAGAGAACTGAAATAACAAATGTAGGGTAGTGAGAAATACCAAATCAGCAAGAAGGATAATCTTAGGCTGGGTTTGAGGGAGCGAGAGACTTATCTCAAAGAAACATCTCATGCAGTTGCAAGAGCGACAAAGTCCCAAGTCTGGGAGTCCAGAGTCAGACTGGAGGCTTCTCTTGACTCCTGTAGCTGCCAAGTCTGATGAAGGCAAAATCTGCAAGCAATAGGCAGACTACTGGCTCAAGTCCAAAGAATCGGAGGTCAGATGATGATGGGCCAGATGCAGGATCCAGGTTGAACAAAACTCAAGCAGCTTTGTCAGAACATCCATATCTAATGATGGTAGTGCACACCCCTGAGGAAACTCCCTTTCAACTGTATGGCTGCTTATAGTGGGTCTCATCACGAGGCTGGTTACACTACATCAGATCTCATCATGCGGAATGACCACACCACAGCTACCAAAACACCGAGAATTGGGGTCCAGTCAAATTGGCACAATCTTAACCATCACATATATTTTTGTTTGTTGTTGATTATTAAAGCTTATATATATATATATAAGGAGCTCTGGTAGCGTAGTGGTTACGAATCGGGCTGCGAACCTTAAGGTCAGCGGTTCGAA